>NC_136498.1:72346259-72401259 GCF_053919585.1 Euprymna scolopes
GAGATAACGTTTTTCTACCAGTTTCAGAAACTTACCGATAGTTTCGTATCAAAAGCTTCGGAAACGTTGGCAATGATGAGCTGCGCGTACTGTGAAAATTTCGTACTGTTCTGCGCAATGTAAAAAAAACTTGTCATCGTAATTGCTGGATCCAAGGTATTTGAGGTGTGTCAAATTATTGACAAGGCAGTTTGTTTCGTCAATAAAATGGGTCGTAAAGGTGGTTTGAGTAGTTATGAAAAGAGTAATATTACAGAACAGCTAGCAAAAATTAAAACTACCCTCGAAATATCGAAATTGATAGGAAGGTACCATCAAACTGCGAAGAACTTTGTTAACACATGGAAAGCCCCAGAAGGTGTAAAAATGGCGTTAAACGCTTACATAGTTTTTCTGAAGGAGCACGTTGAACAAAGGTTGACGTTCAGAAGAACTATTATTTTTATGCAGGATAATGCTTCTTTCGCATGCAGCAAACAAAATCAAAGAGTATTTTCAACAACTGGGGTTCTCTGGGCTACGGAAGGTGGAGTGGCCTGCGAATTCGCCAGATTTAAACCCAATTGAGAACTTTTTGAGTATCATGAAGCGACGCCTCTATGCAAGTCTATGCAAATTTAAGAGCAAAGATGAGTTGTAGGATACTCTCCAAGAGGTATCGCGAGGAATAACTGCTGACAAAATCACAAATTTGACTAATTCTGTGGACCAACGCCTTTCATAAAAGTCACAACGTCTTTCACAAGTCATTCATAAAAAAGGATCGCATATCCACTACTAATTATGTCAACGTAGAAATTGCTATGTAGTTATTTATTCTAAGCATTTTTGTCTAGTTCATTTAATGTTTGAAAATTACTTCAATAAACAAGTTATGGGTATATTGTTTTTTTTTTCTCGACCTCGTTAATAATTTGACACACTGAACGCAACAGATATTCCTATCTTCTGCTATAGTCTCGCTAATACTGCTTTAAATAATTTGATTTTTTTTTATTAGAGTAGCTGAATAGTATTGTAAGCACTTTTTTTTTAAGTTTCATGGATTTTTATTCACTCGTTCCTTAAATATTAAGAAAAATGTAAACGTAAATAATGTGATACGCAGTATATATATATATATATATATATATATATATATATATAGTAAAATACCTGTCCCAAACGAAAGTCTCTAAACAATTCACTTTCAGGCGGAGATTTTCTATGTCTATCTAGACTTCAATTATATAATAAATAATCAAAGTAAGCCAGGCTATCTGTTTATTACTATGTCTGTCTTTCTCTCTCCTTTTCATTTGTCTTTTCCCCACTCTCTCTCTCTCTTTCTCTCTCTTTCTTTCTCTCTATCTATCTATCTCTCTCTTTATTTATCTCTCTATAGACGTACGAAGCTAACATATTTCTTTCATGTAATTATTCTTCTTTTCTCGTTATAAACGTTTATTAAAAACTAAACATCGGCATACGAGTGATTGCATTCACACACAAGAACAATCAGGTGGCCGACACACCGGTAAGTGAAAACATAACATTTATATAGATCTTCATACACGTTGTAACTCTAAGGAAAGACATAGGTAATAAATACGCTTACTACTACTACTACTACTACTACTACTACTACTACAGATGATGATGATGCTATAAAGCAGGTTACGTAGATTGGCTTTTCCTTTTCCTTTCGCTACGTTATTAATTTTAACTAGATTTCATTAAACTTCAGAGAATTCTGGCCATTCGTTTAGGCAAAACATATTTCTTGGCATGTTGTGTAAGAATGAATTAACTTTTAAATCGATATGAAAAGTATTAAATATTGTGATATTGTAAGAATTTTAGATTTAAATTTACGAGTATATTAACAAAGAAGGCAAGAATTATTCCATCATCTGTATATTTACGAAGAATATTTTATCTTGTCGATATTAACATACTTATAGCTTGATTAAATATATCTATTAAAATATATCAAGATCTAAACATGTAAGCAATTTAAGAAATAGAGAAAACCTGAAATGTTTAATTCTATTAAGAGTATATAGAAAATGATATCTGACAAAGTTATCGTATCGGATTTTTAGATTAGTCAGATTCGAATAACAATCCGTTTGACATAGTGATATTCGATTTTGACTAGCTTATATATTCGAATTTTCTTACGTTGTGGAAACGGATATGTTTGATTTTGCTTCGTTTTGTTTTTTTTTGTTTTTTTTTCCTGAAAATGCTTATTCCAACTGATATGACTGTTATAGTGGACATACTTTCCCTTGTTCGTTAAAACAGATTAAAGAGAAATAATTGCATGCAATTGTAAGTTTTCCTCCTGGACTTCTGTTGCATTACTGAGTAGTAAACAATACACAACTTCTATAGAAAGAAATGATTTATTCCGTTGAGTACAATAATACCAGTTCGTGTCGGGGTAGCAACAGCTGTGACTTGACAAGTAAACCGCTAGTATTCACAGTGGATCTTCAACTGATTCCAACCAGCTTCGTTCTTTTAAGTTAACCGTAGGCATATATATATATATATATATATATATATATATATATATATATATATATATATATATATATATATATATACATATATCACTGCTGATGCAATTCTCTAGCTATCTAAGAGCCAGGTACGTCCAAGGATGGAGTACTGTTGCCACATCTGGGCAGGAGCTGCTAGAAAGGACTTGTCCTGCCTTGATAGAGTTCAAAATAGATTTCGTAGCCTCGGAGGAGATGTACTTTTCTCTTCCCTGCAACCTCTTTCTCACAGAAGAGATGTTGCGAGTTTGTCTCTGCTTTATCGTTATTTTCATGGCAAGTGCTCAACTGAGCTTCAATCTACGGTCCTCCTCGCCAAACTGTCACAAGAAACACTCGTCTAGCTGAAAACACTATCAATAATCCCCCCTCTTTATCTGTGCCTAAACCTAAACCTAGATTCCATGAACAAAGCTTCTTTCTTAGAAGTGCACGACTGTGGAACTGTCTTCCGTTTTCTTACTTTTCAGCTGACTACAATCTGATTGTCTTCAAGTCCAACGTAAACAAGTTCTTGATGAGCCGTTCCACTTAGGTCAATAAATTTACCGAATTTCCATTACTAACGATTACTATATTGTCCAATTTACTACTGTACACTCTTAACCCTTACCCTCAAGTGGCCTCTGGGCCTTTATAAGTGGCGATGCCTATGTAATATATATATATATATATATATATATATATATATATATATTAAAATATATAAAAAAATAATTAAAAAAATAAAGATAAAATAAAAAATTAAAATAAAATAACAATAAATAAACAAATAAATAATAGAATAAAATATAATAATTGAAAATAAGAAGATATGAACGTTGAAATCTAAGTAATTGATAAAACTTTAAACAAGCAGTTATAAACCCTTGACTGGTCCTCATACAATTTAGGTCCCACAGATAAACAATTTGAAAACGATAGATGCACTATAAAATTACTAAGTCATAAAATAACCAATATGATAATATTTCTCACATAATAATCTAAATAACCCATTCGAAATAAATTTTGAGGAATAGGCAATACCAAGAAACTATAATTAATAGTTAAATACTAACGTAACACCGTGAGTTAATGTAATTGAATAATAATTAAATATGAATATGTAGACACCGGTGAGTTTTTACAAATCAATTGAGATATAAAAAAAACTTTGGAGATAATTAATTAGCTAGGGATTAATTTTAATACATTAAGTATGGTTTAAAATAACTAATACGACGACCTAAATTAGAATAAATTTAATAAGGAATTCGGAGTTACTGCCCCCGAAATAGTCTTTTGTTTATTATTCCATTGATGGAAATATTATTGTTACAAAAATAATCATTATTCGTTAATATCCTAAGATATCAATAAAGATTATAGCCATCTTATTTTATTTGTTTTACATTATATTGTCTTATTTTATTTATTTTAATGTAGGAAAAATATATAAATAAACAGCATTGCGGTATTAACTAGTTTAACATTAAAATATCCGAGTAATACAAAAAATACGAAACTTTCCATGTTAGAGTTCCGAATTTTAAGTAAAGGTTGAATTATAACCAAATTACTTGAGATTCATCAATAAAGGAAAACAACAGAGACAATAAATTAAAAGTAATAAACCATAAATCAAATTAATCCAGAATTCTTGTCCGGTTTCAAAATAGTCCAAATTTAACATTTGAAATTTTACATAAAGGGTATTCAGAGATAGGGCAAGTTTTTTAATCGGTTTGGGTCGAAAATTGGAGGTATCAATATATAAATGTATGTATGTATGTATGTATGTATGTATGTATGTATGTTTGCATGTCTGCCTAAAACTATCGACAGAGGCGACGGATTTTCACAAGATCAGGATCGTTTTTAAGCTCAACCTGTCAGGCAGCAAATCGAAAAATTGGCTAAAAACATTAATTTCTTCACCTTCAACTGGGCACTTTTCTACAGGGAGGGGTCGCTCTTTTCGCCGATATTTTCATCACCTCTTTTCGATTTTCTAGCCTCAATTTAAGCTTACGTCACTTCCGGTTTTGCGGTGGTCGTAACAGCAAAGGCGTCACGTTTTTCCCCATTCTTTTCCTCCTTCACGGTCCGGGTTCGAGCCTGCCTTTCTATTACCACATTTTATTTTTAGTTTTGCTCAACACACACCTCCCACACACCTCCAAACACCCGGGAAACGCCGGGCACCCATACTAGTATATATATAAACTGTTCAAAGCCAGTTAGGTTAATTTTTCCATAGCGATGAATCCTGAAGGATTGAAAAGTACTAGGACCTCTGATAAATATGGTGATTACACCAGACAGTTCCTGCCAGAAGACTTATTCGGAAGTTGGAAAGGGTCGAAAATAGAATTATTAGACAAGAAAACGTTTATTGTATTTAATGAAATATGCCTCAGTAAAAAATAAAAATGCTGCCTTTCAAGCGTGTCTGTATTTGTGAGTCTGTGTTTCTCGTCTACAAATTGGTTGCACATCATTATTTGTTCTCTACTATAAATCAATTGGCGTCAAATATAAAAACGAACTTTTAAAAATCTTATCGTAAAATAATTTGATTACCAGCATAATTAATTTTCGTATTGTTGTAAACAAGTCAGTCATTTTTTTCTGCTCCCGAGCAACGCCGACGGGTACAGCTAGTGATTACTAAAACTCTAAACAGACACAATTTCATTGCTAAAATAAGATTTTAATGATTAGTAAATTCGATAATATTCTAGACACGGATCGTCTATGTAAAGCAGTTGTTTATTTACTGGTATTTACCGTCGACAAAGTCCGTTTTATTATATTTCATTATTGAACAACGTTGCATTATGAGTCTATAAATAGACATAAGATGATCTAAGGTAATATATGTGTTATAAAAATAACGAGCAAGACAAGAATAGTAATTTATATTCAACATAGGTATTTTATTAGTTATTTATTTTCATCGTAAACTTAATTCTGCTTATTATATATTTTCGATTAATCTTTTTATGTTCAAATCGTTTCGATGTAATATTACATTTTAAAAAATTTGATAATTTTGACTTATCTGTAAAAACTGTTTAATAGTAGGTTCACTGACCTTAACTCCTAATCTGAAACGGAACACATGCATCAAATTTGCAGCCAATATCGGTGGGAAAATGGCTGGATCGTTCTACCGCTTCAGTAGGTATCTCATTGCCGATGCAATCCTCTATCTGTATAAAAGCCAAGTACGTCATAAAATGGAGTACTGTTGCTAGACCTTGGTAAGATCTGCTCAAAGAGCCCTATCCTGCCTTGATAGAGTTTCAACCCGGCTTCGAAACCTAATAGGTGACGCCTTTTTCTCTTCTCCGCAACTTCTACGGAAGAGACGTTCCGAGCCTGTCTCTGCTCTATTGTTAATTTCATGGTAAAGCTCCAATCTATCCCTTGTCAAACTGTCACAAAAACACTTGACAAGCTACAAGTAATATCAACAATTTCCCCTAGTCCTTATCTGTGCCTAGATCTCAACAAATCTGATCTCAACAAAGCTTCTTTTATCGAACTGTTTGCCTGTGGAACACTGTTCCACTGGCCTGCTTCTCGGCCGACTGCAACATGATCGTTTTCAAGTCCAATATAAACAAGCTCTTGTTGAGCAGTCGTTTTAAATAATCAAATTCTACTCAATTTACACCCTTAGCGATTACTGCACTACTACCTTACATTCATTAACCCTTAACCTCGAGTAGTTTTGGGGCCTTGATAAGTGGTGCCTCCTTTGTAAAAAAAATTGATGTGAGGCAAGCTATCTGTCTATCAAACTTTCTATCTATCTATCTATCTATCAATCAATCTTTCTCTCTCTCTCTCTCCCTTCTCTCTCTCTCTCTCTCTCTCTCACTATTTATATCTGCTATTGTAATTGTTGACATTTAGCTGCAATAATTAAGAACAGTAGTACATATCATTCGCTTGGGGTTTTGTAGATTTAGTTTCTTTTTATAGTATACTAACATTTCGGCCCGGCGTTGCCCGATTGTTTCGAGGTGTATGCTGAACAAAACAAAAAAAAAAAAACAAGCAAAAAAAAGGTCAATTTTTTAAAACTTTGACCCCTATTACGACCCCTTAACATTTATTGTTTTGGGCTCAAATCAAGTTATTAAGTTAGATCCATGTCCAAGGAACCTATATCTAAAATTTCAAGTTTTTAGACCCAAAATTCTCAAAGGTAAAATCGTTGAACTTTGACCCCTTAACAGCCAAATTTATGGCCGAAAATCGATGTGATCGATTTTCCCAAATCTCAGTACCCTGTATATCAAATTTCGAGTCTGTAGACTAAAAATTGACAGAGTTATTGCGTAGGGAAATGTATAAAGACAGACAGACAGACAGTTTCACTTTTATAGATGCAACAAAAATATATACGAATACATAAATATATATGGAAACAATTTTGTGTTTGCTGTAACCTTTTTACGCAAATATTATGAAAGTATAACTCATGTAGAATATCTGCATGAATATAATTACACGTAATAGTTAATTAAAAATAATTATCCCATAAGAAAACCGAAAAAACTAATAGGGAATTAATTAAAATGAATGTTTAAAAGAATATGCAAATTAGCTAGATCTTTTGCTAGTAACTGCAATTCCACGCCCAATATATAAGAAAATTGTATTTTCTTTTTAAATAAATAGAGAGGAGGGTTTTTAATATGAATATCAATACACAAAAAAGAAACATGAATTTATAGGAGTAAAGAAAGATATTATGTTTATAAAGTAGCAATCTCCTCTGGACGAATTCAGAATGTTAGTCTTTTTTCCTCGGTGACCAATGTCTCCTCCCAACGTAGGTGAGAGGAATTCTCAGAAACACGACTGAGAAGCAAAGTGATTCTTAGTCGTGAAAGATGTACTAAAGAAGATAAGAACTTTGCCAGGGATTGATCGTCTGCGATGATCAAATCGTATTTCACAACGGTAATGTGCAACTGCAATACTTGAGTCAAACGTGGATAATTATAGAAGAAAAATAATCGAAAACTAAATTAAATTAAATCGAATTAATAAAATGCGTTTATCGATATTTGTTCGTCGAAATGACAAGGATCATCAGATCATCCTAGGAATGATGGATGGCACGCGTTTAATTGTGAAGCTGAGGTTGCGCAATCACTAACCACTCTTCTCCTGGGTCGGCACTGCTTGATTCCAGTGGCAAGGAGAACTCCAAGACGGCTGGAAACAATGCTGAGATAAGTGAAGACAACTTACAGCACCTGGTATTCCCAATGGGTCAGCTATCTGGTAGTGACGAGGTTCAACAATGGTTGACCGGTGATCTAATGGCAACCGGTGTATCATCGTCATTTTGACATGTGTGCTGTATCAATAACATCAAACACTTACCCAACCGCAATTAAAGAACTTTCAGTCAGTTTTGACATCAGATTTCAAAGAAAACCTTATAACTTCCACGTTTTGCCTAATTGTCCATCATTTGGCAACATATTATCGACTAAAATTCTGTTAATTAGTCGGCCATGTTTTTTTTTACGCCGCCTTGTAAATATCTGTATGATTATGATAGGAAGATTCATTATGTCTAGAAATTTTTTCACCATAATTTGAGACATTTATATATAAATTTGTACTTCTTGTTTGTGTGTGTGTTTTTTATAGATTCCTCCTAATATTTTTTGTGGCGCATATAAGAAATTTGTATTTTTCAAATACAGTACCCAGCGTACTTGGACTCAAATGAAGGATGATAATATTATTTAGTCTGGCTTATCGCCAGACACTTATAAAAAGAAAATAGGATATTTTTCTTTAATTTATATTTTAAAAAATACAGAAATTAAAAAAAATAATAATAGAATGGTTAATAAATGGTTTAGAGGTTTTCACTGATTCAGAGGAAACGCCAGGTATGAATCGATGAGGTTAAATATTATGAATCTACCGAAATATAGTAAAAAAAAATTTACTTAAACTCTCTTCCGCACAAACAATCTTGGGTACTGTTGCATTTTTTTTATATACTGAGAGGGTATGATATATATATATATATATATATATATAAAATTCCTATCCTCTGATGAGAAGGAGAGTATTTCTTCGAAACTCCGCGGATTAAGGACTATCCATTTATCTAGTGTTTCCTTTTCAGATTAAATATGTTTTTAACTCATTTCAAAGTGTTTTTTAACATATTTTATTAACTGTTTGCTCATATATATATATATATATATATATATGCGTTATTTGTTTTTGCGATACATCTCGAATGAATTCAATTATTTACGAAAGTGCATTTTTACCTAAATGCGAGTTGTGAATAATTTTCCCTTTAACCAATTTGGTACCTCCACATGGGGATCGATTTTAAAATAATATATATGCGTACTTTATTTATTAAATATTTAAATACATTTAATCACCCGTAGTCAGCAATGCTAAACTTTCAACAAAGATCGAACTCGTAACTGCCCAATCAGCAATCTGATGCTTTACCACCGCACTACGAAACCTTGTTATTTTTTGTGCACGAATTTATCGCTTTTAAATGTACGATGTATTTTTTTTTGTTTGTTTTTTTTTGTTTTTGTTTTTTTTTTTACTCAGCAATTCTGTTGTCATTAATTGTTTTGCTTACCTAAACGATGAGGGAGTTACCTGCCTTTTGTTTAATGGTATTGCGCCCTTTTTTGTAAGAGCATGTATTTTTTGTAGTGTGTATGGGTATATTTATATATATGTAAGTGTGTATATATGTGTGTGTCTGTATATGTGTGTGTGAATATGCGCGTATTTTTTTAAAAGAAAATAGAGTGGGCTGATTGAAAAATGCATTGTAGCGGTGAAATTCTAATAGTGGAACTTTACAGATCTTTTTTTTTTCTATTTTCTTTTTCTTTTTGTAGCATAGCTCATATGAGAATATCAGCAGCAGGCGAAGATAGGATGGCAAGCGATTGTATTAGCAGCAGGAGCAGCGCTTGAACGCGTATGCAAATTGGCAAGCGTCTGAAGAAAAAGAAAAAAGGACACCACTTGGACGGCGTCAAAAACAAAGTCGGTGCTCAATGAGATGGCGTGTAAAATTGGAGAAGAAAGAGTACGGCCGAAAAAGATAGATGTATAAGAAATTGCTGCCTATGGCCAGCGTGCAGTTGGGGCAGAAGCGAGAGGCCTTTAAGCTGTTGTCAAGACGAGGAGAAAGAAAAACGGTAATAAACGATTTATGTTAAAAAGAAAAAAAACATGACGACCCTGATTTTTATGTATCTATTTATTTCCTTTGTTTTTATTTATTTATCCTCTTTGTTTGTTTGTTTTTTGTTGTTGTGGTTGTTTGTTTCTTTCTTTGTTTTTGTTGTTGTTTTTTTACTGCAACATTACACAAAAAGAAATATACATATTTCTTTTCTTGATATGTTTAGATTGTCAGTAGGAAAGAGGGAAATTATGTTCACAACTTAAGATAAAGAACTTTAATAGAACATTCGAATATATTATGTATCTTATATAAAGATCAAGTGTTGGTCCCTATGAAAGGGCCCTTAGTTTCTGAGAAATTTGACTAAAGTAAAATGAAAAAGAATCTTCATTTCGAAAATCTGGAAAATCTACAACAGTGTAGTAAATAATGGGCAATCAACAATTTCCCCACTAACCAACAATCACGAGGTTGTCTCCTCAGCAACCGACAATGCTAACATGCTTGCCAGTCGGTTTGCCTCAAACTCCACACTGGACTCTTCCAACCACCCCCTACCTGACTTTCCTATGCGGACAGACGCCACGCTAGACGATCTGAAAACCACCCCTGCTCAGGTGCATGCTATCATAAAAAACCTTGACACTTCAAAAGCATGTGGACCCGATCTTATCCCAGCTGTGCTATTAAAAAAGTGCTCAGCCGAAGTAGCTCCAGTTCTCTCCAAACTCTACAACAAATGCCTTAAGGAAGCTTGCTTTCCTGGCTCTTGGAAAACTGCTTCTGTTGTACCAGTATTCAAGAATTCTGGTGAAAGGACTGAACCATCAAATTAGCCTCCTCCCAATTTTTGCCAAAATATTTGAGACCTTAATTAACCATGCTCTAGTCCATCATCTTACAGATGCTAAACTTCTGACTAACAAACAATCAAACAATATGGATTTAGACAAGCCCGTTCCACAGCAGACATCCTAACTGTGATCTCTTAACGTATATACCATTCACTGGACAAAGCGGGGGAGGGCGGAGCGGTAGCTCTAGATATATCTAAGGCTTTTGACAGGGTATGGCATGAGGGTCTCCTCAGGAAAAGTAGATCATATGGTATCACTGGTAGAATACTTAACATAATTAAATCCTTCTTAGATAAGAGAAAAATCCAGGTTGTCCTCGACGGTCGTACATCTAAACAATATGATATAAATGCGGGGGTGCCTCAGGGTTCTATCCTTGGACCTCTATTGTTCCTGATATTCATAAATGACCTCCCCGACAAAATTGGCTCTGAGATGGGCATACATGCTGATGACACTACACTCTATAGCAGGCACGACAGGAAGACGAATGAACACATTTCTAAAGAAATGGCAGAAACACTAGAGGAAGACCTCCAATCTGTGGTGGAATGGGGACAAAAGTGGTTGGTCGCGTTCAATGCTGCCAAGACTAAACTAGTTTCATTCAATAATTACAAGAAACCTTCTCTACCACCTATAGCAATGGTCAACGACTCTTTATCTGAGAGTACATCTTTCAAACTCCTTGGCCTAACGTTCACAGGAAACATGAGTTGGAACAATTACATTGAAGGCATTGCCAGGGCCGCTGTAAGAAAGGTTGGCTCTCTCTACCGTGCTAGAAAACTACTGACACCCGAAAGTATCCTGTACCTCTATAAGGCCACCATTCGCCCATGTATGGAGTATTGCTGTCACATCTGGGCTGGTGCATCTGCTACTAGTCTCTCGCTCCTTGACAAGGTTCAAAAGAGAGTCGCAAACCTGATAGGCCCTGAACTGGCATCTAAGCTTCAGCCTCTGTCCCATCGACGAAATGCTGCATCCCTCTGCCTTTTCTACAAGTATTTTAGTGGTGAATGCTCTGGCGAACTGCAATCACTTGTGCCCCCACGACGTGAGCACCCTCGACAAACCCGACAGGCTGCTAAATCCCACCCCCACACTGTAGAGATCCCTAGATGTAAAAGATCTTTTTACTCCAATAGTTTCTTCCCCAGAACCGCTAGACTCTGGAATGGAATTCCAGGTCCCTGCTTCCCCAACAGTACTGACGTGCAGAAGTTCAAGTGTAACGTGAACCGACATCTTGCTGCCCAAATCCCTACATAGTACCCCAGTAGTGGTTGCCCCTGATAGTACCCTCCTACACCAAAGTGGCAATTTGCCTTGTTTGGGGTGAAAATGTAATAAAAAAAAGAAACGTAAGTGGGGAAGGAATCAAAGGTTTAACTGCTGAATGTGTTTTATTTGCAAATATATATATATATATATATATATATATATATATATATATATATATATGTGTGTGTGTGTGTGTGTGTGTGTGTGTTGTTTTGAAAAAAGAAAAACCGAATGAATTTATAAAATGGTGATCAACGTTTCGCCCTATTGCAGAGGACATCTTCAGGATATTAAAAGGAAAAGTGCAGAAGAAAACGATCATAGACCATACATAAATGAAAAGGAAACAGTGCTAGAATCCTATCCATATCGGGGAGGAAACTATGTGTGTATATGGGAAGGTTGGGTTGTTCAATGTATATATATATATATATATATATATATATATATATATATATATATATATATATATACACACACTTTTAAAATACGTTAAATAAATATGTACACTTTTTTTCTCTCTCTAATCTTATTCCTTTTGTTTAAATTATTTAAGGCTTAAGGAAAAACGGTTAACCAGGTCTGTTTTTATATTTTGTTCTTTGATTATTATTTTCCCTATACTAGTGGCTAAATGGTAGAAGCCCTTTCTTTGCGTAATAGCATTAGTGTTTAATATTAGTGCTGACTCTCAAAGTCTTCTTTTGACTCTATCTATCACGAATTTTATAATTTTCGCATGATCTAAGTTAAATGAATGATCGTGTTCTGCACAATGGCAAAAGAGTGCATTTAGGGCGTTACCATTCCTTATATCTTTTCTATGTTTGTAAAGTTTTAGTTTCAATTTTCGCTGTGTCTCGCCTATGTATACTTGGTGGTAATCATTACATAGGATGGAATATATACCGGCGTCAGATGTGAGGGTTTTGGGAGAGTGCTTGGTAGTTTTAATGTCTGTTTTATTGTTGTGGAAGTTGTTTGTATCAAGTGAAAACCAAGTCTATTAACAGTGTCGTAGATTTTTGTATTTTTAGTGTGGGTGGGAATGAAAAGGTGTCTGTTTAATAGGGAGGAATTTGTTTTATTTTTCAGCCTGTTTATATTATAGTGTATTTTCGTAGCTTTTTCTTTGAAATAGGACGAGTACTGTATTTTTTTTAAAGCATTTGTAATGTATTGAATTTCCTCATTAAGATATTGGGGGCTGCATATTCTAAAAGCATGCAAGAAAAAAAAAACAATGATCATGCCAGTCTTTATTTTATCATTATGGTGCGAGTAGTAGTGAATATAATCGTCTTTGTGTGTGGTCTTTCTATGTACTTTGAAACTCAGATCGGTTTCTGATATGATGATGAGTATATCTAGAAACGCTAGGGAATGGTCTTGTTCGGATTCGTGTGTAAATTTGATGAATTATTTTACTGAATTTAATTTATTTCTAAGTTGTTCTATTTATGCGTTTATGGAGAGAAAAATAAGAATATCGTCTATGTATCTAAAGTATGTGAAGTTTTTAGGTAGTCTGAATTTGAAAGAGTTGGTCTCTAGGAATTCTACAAGCTAGCTAGTACACCACTTAGGGGGTTATCCATAGGGAGTCCAAATTATTGTCTGTAGTAGGAATTATTAAACTGGAAATAGGTTCTATCGGTGATGAGTTTTATTATTTGTATTAATGTATCCGAGGAAAAAGGTAGATCGGCTTTAATTTTGTTTAGGTGCTTGTGGAGTAGATTAAGTCATTTTTTGATAGGAATATTGGTGTATAGGGAAATTATATCTAAACTATGCATGGTTTTATTTTATATGTCCATATTTTTTTATTTTATTTAGAACGCGATCATGCATTTAATTTAGATCATGCGAAAATTATTAAATACGTGATAGATAGAGCAAAAAGAAGACTTTTAGAGTCAACACTAATAGTAAACACTAATACTATTACGCAAAGAAAGGGCTTCTACCATTTAGCCACTAGTATAGGGAAAATAATAATCAAAGAACAAAATATAAAAACAGATCCTGGTTAACCGTTTTTCCTTAATCCTTAAATAATGTAAACAAAATGAATAAGATTAGAGAAAAATAATGTATATATTTATTTAATGTATTTTTAAAAGTGTATTAGACAACCCGTGACCCGTTGGGTCACTCAGTGTTGAGAAATTATAGCAACATTTAATAAATCCAATAAACGTGATTGATGCGACTGCTGGTTGTTGGCCTATTATATATATTTATATATATATATATATATATATATATATATATATATATATATATATATATAATGTTTTTGTTTAACAAAGTTATAAAAACAAATATTTCTTATATGGCTAAAACTACCGATATATTATTTTAACATGATTCCAAGCATATACTCACAAAGGATATTAAAAAATCTGGAGTGAAAATGCCATTTATGGATTGTTGGGGTAGTGGAATAGTTTTTGTGAATAAAATTAACTACTTGCACTGCAAGTAGTAGGCCTGTTGACTTGTTAAGCCTTATAGGAGGGATGCTATTTCATAATGAATAGACGTTCATTTGTTTTAATAATAATAATAATAATAATAATAATAATAATAGTGATAATAATAATAATAATAATAATAATAATAATAATAAAAGTTTTATAAAAGATAATCAAATGCAGAATTCAAGACATATACACAATAAAATAGTTCCAAAACAAACATAACATATAAAGTATTATTTTATATTTTAAACAATGAACAACAGAAAGTTTCAAGATATATACACCCAAAGAAAATTTAAAACGATACATAACATATAAAGTGAAAAATCCATTTCTTTTACAAAACAAACAAAAGAACATTAATGGAAGGAATGCTTCCTCATAATACTAACTTAGAACATTTGTATTTACAATATTTTTAGCAAAAGGTGCACTCTTAAGGAACGCTTTGACATTTTCTTTTCTCCTCCCTCTGCTTAGTGCTACATATAACTGTCCGTGCTGAAATACCGGCATCTGTAAGTAAATCAAAACATTGTCCATTGTTTGCCCTTGTGCTTTATGAATAGTCATGGCAAAACATGACTGAATTGCATGCGCTGTAGTGGTATTCCGTCATTTTCTGATAATATGAATTTTACTCTTGGAATGAGGACTATTTCATCTTTAAATGTAGATGTAATAATTTTGCCTACTAATAAATTTTTATGCAACTCCTCAATTATCAATCGTGCACAGACGTGGAGGATCCAAGTTTCTCATCATCATAATAGGAGACCTTTTTTCAGCTCCAGTTTATGAGGCGGTAAGCCTGACATCTCCAAAGAGTCGAGGAACTCTATAGGGAAATGAGTTGTGTTTGTGCCATCACATACAGAATTGAATGAACAATATTCCTTCATGTTTCCAGGGAAACGTCTGATGCAGATGGAATTGATGTTTCTAACAGATTCGTTCACTGGCACTAAACACAATTTTTAGAAAAGAGTTCAGCAGAATTCTCAAATGAAGGATATATGAAATCAATACTGTCTTCGATTCTCCTAAAAGGTAAAACCATATCTTTGGGGAGTTCAATTTCACCGTTGTTATTCTTCTGCAGTTTATCTTCTCCAACATCTATTAAAAATCGTGAATACATAAGTCCATCTTCATCAACACGCATGTTATTTTTCAAATCAAATTTCCTGAACTTGCGCCACAAGTAGGATTTTTTATGCAAGCATTTTCAACATCTGCATCATTGCCTCTTTTCACTACAGGGAGGAGTTGCCGGAAGTCACCACTGCAGACGGTTAAAATCCCTCCAAAAGAAGCATTATTTTTGCAAACATCCTGCAGAGTTCGATCCACTGCTTCAAAGCTCTCTCTCCTCATCATTGGACACTCGTCCCACACAATAATCTTGGTATTTCTGAGCAAATTTGCAGTGTCTGAATTTCTCGCAATATTACATAGATCATTATCTTTGATAGTAAGAGGAATTTTGAACCTTGAATGCTGTTCTCCCTCCAGGCATCAACCTTGCGGCTATACCAGATGATGCCACAGAAAGGGCAATATCACCACTGCTTCTCATTTTAGCAAGAATTAGGTTGTTGTGAAAGTTTTTTCCTGTGCCTCCTGGAGCATCTATGAAGATCAATTTTCCAATATCTCTGTTTAAGCAGTCACAAATAAATTCATACACATTCCTTTGTTTAGGATTCAACAAAGGTTCCTTTTCTTCCACAAACTCTCTTTGCTCATCTGTGTTGTACTGCTGTTCAAAGAGGAACTCTCTGTTGTTGACAACGTGATGAACATGTAGGTTTTGTGGTGCTGGTAAGTTGAACTGCTGCAGATTTTTACCAAATGTGTCAAGCTTTTCTTGCAGATATGAGAGGGCTTGATTATAATGCTTTCCATTTATTAATAAGGTATGATCATACAATGTTCTTTGCTCAAGATGATGGAAATCTTCTGACATTGAGTCCTTAAATCTTTCCCAAAGATCAATTGGGTTGTTGATTTCACAATTCACAAGGAGCAGAACAAATAAATCTCTCATGGCTCTTGGAAATCTTGTTCTTTCCGCCTCTACCATCGTGTGCTGCCAGTGAGCATCATCATGCAGCAATCCTTTCTCTCTGCATGCATCTTTGAATGAAGGCAATATTACACCATGGACTGTTTTCAGTTTATCACAAGACACTGGTCCTTTAACATGATGAAGCAGTAACCTCATATAGTACAAGTCGTCACTGTTGGGAGAAACTGTGTATACACGTCCTATGTCGTTTGCTTCAAATATGTGAAGATGCAGTTGTACTCTCATTCCCGCTTTTCTTCTTTGCCATCTTTTATCATTCCACACATAGAATCGTGGAATGTCAACATCGTATAGTGTTTTTGCAAAAGGATCACGGACACAAAGATCAAAGAATTCCGTGAGTGTAGTCTTGATCATATTGTTATTGTGTTGGATGGTTTCATTTTCTTGGTAGAATACTTGTTGCTGCTCAGGAAGATGTACTTGGAGACGAATCACAGCAGGTTCTCTATTATGAATGGGAAAGCCAAGAATAGTAGAAACAGCCTCCGATGGACCAATATACCTACCAGTTAAGTACTGTGCCACTTCATCCTCACGGTTTACTCCAAAAAAAAGTTGGTCACTGCCCTTCATTGTGTATTTAATGACATATTTTATTGAGTGAACAGAAGAGCATATTTCAACATTTAAGTGACAGTTGAAGATTTTTAGTAACTGCAAATTATGAGGAACAACCCATTCATTTGTAATATTTTGGCGTGGCCTCCCTTCTTTATGTCCATGATGTCCACCCATTTCAGGAGATCGGCGTCGGTAAACTGGATAAGAATCCTCTCCACACCTTGTATGCACACTATAATGCTTAGGATATCTCTTGCTACACCGATCGTCCTTCCAACATGGTGACTTATTAGTGCAATATGGGTCATGGATCATGTGCTGCAGTACCAACTGGTGCCCCTTAAAGTCTTCATTAGGGTTAGGAATCTCAGCTTGCACAAATCTGTCATATTCTTGTGGTCTTGGTTTCGAGTTTTCATCCATCCATAATAAACAATGCAAGTGCGGAAGACCTCGCTTCTGATATTCAACATAAGCAATACATTTGCCAAACAGACCTTGGGTACCAGTCAAGTACTTTATGAATTTTTGCTCTTTAGGTCAAACACACGAGCTATCAAATCTGGTCTGTCATTGGCTTGTTGATTCAAAAACAAATGCTCCTTTATTTCTGGCCAGTTAGGGTTGCATGTCATGGTGATAAAAAAATGTAGCATTTCCATAACGTCGTACATACATCATGGCATCTTGACACAGTTCCATCATGTATCTTGGTCCTCCAACGAATGTTGAAGATAAAATGATTCTCTTTCCAAGATTGCTTAAATCATCATTATCATTTAGGGCATCAACAAAACCCCTGTAGGTGGTACATGTGAGAGTGGATTGGTTCAGTCGAATATAATTCAACCTCTCAACCTCAGTTTTTGCAGCCATATCAACCAGAAACTGTTGCAAAAAACGCCCATCTCTTAAAAGATGATTAAATTCATTTTCATGAACCATAATTCGATGGGCATAGTAACGCATTGCAGTTAGATTTTTTGTTCTTAGTCATTTGCATCTGTTGGTGCCAACCGTCTTCTCCAGATGGAAAGAACAGGACATACCGAAGAGGGTCATACGATCGGTGAGATTCAGATATAGTTTGCAGTTGTCCTCCTCTGTGTGTAAGAACAATGTGCCGTGAGGATGAACGTGGCTCATGATTATTTTGAATGATGATAGCCACCTCGTTGGCAACTTGCTTATTGAACCTCATGCTCTTATCAGGATCGATTTCAATTGTTGCATTAGGAAGGTTTTTTATTTCTTCTTTAGCATGCTTCAGTGTCAAGATGTATTGATTTTGCTGTCTTAGAATGTTTTCCAATAATTCAACAATGTTGCGTTGAATGGTAACATTTTGCAATATTTTCAATCTAATTGCAATGCTGTCTTGTGAATCCAAAAAATATATCTGAATGTACTGAGCTAGTTCTTCAAGGTCAGGGATAAGTGATCCAATATAATGATGAACCTGGCCTTTGATCACAACATGGATGCCAACCATTTTTATGACTGATTTCCTTTGCTGCAAACGAAGTTATTTGAAAAAGACAGTTATATTGTCTTATGTTTTTCCTAAATTCATTAGCAATGGGTTCATTACTGCTGAATAAATGATGGATCTCAGGAGGCAAAGGCTGAAGATTTTGTAACGGAACTTTGCCTTTCATACCGCAAAAATTTGCAGGTTCTCCATGAAAAAGATGAGCTCTGCAGTGGGGACAAATCTTGGTCAAGTGGCCAACATCTGCAGAGAGATTTTGCATCAACCTCAAATTGTTCCTCATATTCTGATGATGTAATCGCTCGACTCTTTCTGCTTCTGTTCCTTCACTTCTATATGCATTTTTCTTTGACTGTTGAGGTGCTGCTCTCTGTGCCCTTCTATTTTGCCTATCTCTTTCTCTCTGACTATTCAGGCGCTGCGCTCTCTCTTCAAATGTCTCTTCATTTCTGCTTTGCCTATCTCTCTCTCTCTCTCTCTCTCTCTCTCACACACACACACACACACACACACACACACTGCTTAGGCGTTCTTCTCGCTCCTCTACTGTCTCTTCATTTCTATTTCGCATATGTCTTTCCCTCTGACGGTTGAGGCGTTCTTCTCGCTGGTCCTCTGTCTCTTCATTTCTATTTCGGCTGTCTCTTTCTCTCTGACTGCTGAGGCGCTGTTCTTGCTGGTCCTGTGTCTCTTCATTTCTATTTTTCCTCTGTCTTTCTCTCTGACTTCTTAGATGCTGCTGCCTTTCTTCCTGTGTTTCAGCATTTCTTCTTCGCCTGTCCCTTTCGCTTTGTCGTTGGAGGTGGATTTCTCTTTCTTTTTCAGTTTCAGTTCTTCTTCTTTGTGGTCTGCTTGGTCCTGCATCACAGCTTTGGATTTTTATCAGCCACTTGTGGTCTTGTAACTTTGCGTTTAGGCATGATCTGAGGGGAAATACATTATTTCAATTTTCTTCTTCTTCATTCGTAGTAGTAGTATTAGTATTAGTAGTAGGAGAAGTAGTAGAGTAGTAGTAGGGAAAATACATGTCAACCAGTAGTAGTAATAGTACGATAAGGAAGAGGAGGCGCAGTAGTAGTAGTAGTAGTAAGAGGAAGAAGAGGAGGCGTAGTAGTAGTTGTAAAGAGGAGATGTAATAGTAGTAGTAAGAAGAGGAGGCATAGTAGTAGTAGTAGGAGGAGGAGGAGGAGGAGGAGGAGGAGGATAGTGCGCAAGCAAACAAGCAAACAACCAAGAACGACAGAGTTTTAGTATTATATAGATAGAGAACGGTGTGAAACAACTCTAAATTTACCTTTATCAGCTTTCTTACGTACATTTGTAGGGTCATTGACAAAGTTCTTCACAGTTTGATGGTACCTTCCTATCATTTTCGATATTTCAGGGGTAGCTTTACCTTTTGCTAACTATTCTGTAATAGTACTCTTTTCAGAACTACTCAAACCACCTTTAAGACCCATTTTATTGACGAAATAAACTGCCTTATTAATAATTTGACACATCTCAAATACCGTGGATTCAGCAATTATGATGGCAAGTTGTTTACATTTCACGGAAGAGACCGAAAATTTCACAATACGCGCAGC
The DNA here is from genome assembly GCF_053919585.1 of Euprymna scolopes. Lineage (NCBI taxonomy): Eukaryota > Metazoa > Mollusca > Cephalopoda > Sepiida > Sepiolidae > Euprymna > Euprymna scolopes. Next base: position 72,366,377 of record NC_136498.1, read on the forward strand.
TCAGCATTGCCAACGTTTCCGAAGCTTTTGATACGAAACTACCGGTAAGTTTCTGAAACTGGTAAAAAAAAATGTTATCTCGTTAATTATTTGACACGCAGTGTACTTTGTGAATGTGAGTATAGAAATTTTGGAGGGAGGTAGAGTAAAGAAAGGGAGTAGGGTGAGGGTGAAGGAAGATGAGGGAAAGTACGACTCCGTGTGGTCAAGCTGTCGCAGCGGGGTGGTATTGGTATTATTTTAATCTGGCAGTTTATTGGCCTAAGTTTTCGCTTTGATCTGAAGTAATTCTCATTCACGATAAGGCCCGAACGCACGTTGCTAAACCAACCCTGCAGTACTTGAACGAATTGGACTACGAAACTCTGTCATACTCCCTGGAACTATAATCTACCAACTGCCACTTTTTTCAAGCAACCTGACAATTTTCTGCGTGAAAAATTCTTCAAAAACTTAAACGATATCAAAAACGCCTTCAGCGACTTTATCGATACCAGAACGCAAGATTTTTTACGTTACTGGCATAAATACACTTGTTCTTTTTTTGTTTTGTTTTGTTTTTTTTTGTTTTTTGCATTGATAAAAGTGTTTTTTTTTTCGATCAATAAAATTTTATTTGCGCTGAGATATGTTCATCTGAATATAAAAGTTTAAAGTCCGCAAGAACTTTCTTGTCAATCTGGTATATATATACTCCTGATCAAGCATTGAAGACCACTTGAAACTCTTTAAAAAGATTTTGAACTACTCCCACTTTAGGTTACAAATACTACAACCTAAAAGGTTATGGAGAAAAAAGGCTACATCCCATTCAGAAATTTACATTTTTATAAAATGAGGTATTTTACACTTGATCAAAATTATAAGACCAAGGGTATCAATTCTACGAAATTGTACGAAAAAATTCTACGAAATTGTACGAAAAATGTATGAAAATATTCAACAAATAAATTTAATCATGCGTCTACTTCCACAAGCTTTGATGACTTCAAAAATTCTTTAGGACATGCTAGAAATAAGCGTTTCCATTAAGGTGCGCAGGATGTTGCTCCAATTTCTGAAGATGGCTTTATGAAGATAATTTTTTGCTGAATATTGCTGGCCATTTCGATAAACATCTTTTGTAATCTATCCCCAGACATTTTCAATTGGATTTAAGTCCAGTGAGTATGCATGGTGCCTTACGAGATGGGCCCTGTTTTCTTGCAGAAAGGTCAATGTCCCTCGTGCAACGTGGATTCCAGCATTATCCTGTTGGAATAACCGTCCACCCACACACGATGACCCTCCGTCATCAGCGATACTTTTTGTCGCATGCTAACATAACCAGCCACTGTCTGACGACCCTGCACCAGCTGGAGCTCCATCGTCCCTCTGTAAGAAAAGGCACCCTATACCATTGGCGACCCTCCGCCATTATGAGGTGCTGAGAAAATTTCCTTATAACAATATTGTTGGAAGCCATTAGGACTATCAAAATTGAAGTTTTCTCATCAGAAAACAGAACTTATTTCTTTCTGTTTTTTTTTTTTTTTTTTTTTTTACTTCTCAGCGTCCCATGTTTGGTATTCACGACCAAACCATAAGCGATCTACCTTGTGATGTGGAGGCAGGCGAGTAATTTGTTTACGCTTTTTATTTACCATGCATTTTTGTCAAAGTGTCGTCTGGTGGTAACTGGACTGCAATCGGCATCAGCGTCTTCATTTGACTAGGAGAAAGTTCTCCGTTTTCCACAACAACGCATCTTTATTCTACTAAATGCAGGAGAAATTTTGGGGGGACTTACCAGTGTTGTTTTTTTCTTTTCCATAATTCTCACTCTTCTTTAGAAAGTTGCAGATCACTATTTTACTGCGATTTACCTTAGCTGCGATCGCTCGCTGTGCCAAACCTTGCTTATGGAAATCTAGAATTCGATCATGCTCAATTTCGGTAATTTTGCTTGCTTTGGGCAGGGTGTGTGTGTGTGTGTGTGTGTGTGTGTGTGTGTGTGTGTGTGTGTGTGTGTGTGTGTGTGTGTGTGTGTGTAAGTTAATTTTATTTATATATCTTCCAGAAGTGTCCATCAAAATCATGATTATATAAAACCCCGCAGCGTTGCGACGGCACGCTACAGTTGTATTTATAGTTCAGGAATGTTTTCCATACTATTTCCTTGCAAGCAATTATATCGAACATTCAGCTTTTTTAATTAAAAAGGAAACAAAAAAACGTATATACAATAAGTCCAAAAAGTCACTGAAGAGTTTGGAACTAAAATAGAGTCTTTACTTTTGATGATATCTTTCTGTAATTTGACTAAGACATTGGGGTTTTTTAATGCAAAATGAGATTAATCTTTATTTATGAAATAATACTCTCTAGTAAATGTTGCCTATTTTCAGCTTCGCAGATTTGTGCTCTTTCCAAAACATTATTCATGTCATATTGCTGAATCTCTGGATTGCGATTTAACTCCCTTATTTCGTTCTTGACGTTTTCCTTCAATTCTTGCAGAGTTTGGGATTTGTTTACACAGACTCTTTCTTTAAGATATCCACACAAGAAAAGGTCGGGGCTAGTCAAGTCTGGGGAACGTGGTGGCCATTTGACGTTGCCATAGCGAGAGATAATGTTGTCGCCAAAGTATTGCCTGGGAAGCTCCATGGTGTATCTCGCCATATGTGCCGTTGCCCCATCTTGTAGGAACCATAATCCGGACCTATTTTGAATTTGGACGCGCAGAAAGTCTGTAATCAGAGTCCGGTATCTCTCTCCAATAACAGTGATAGCATTTTCGTCTTCATCTTCAAAAAATAAAGTTCAATAATCTTCTCCTTGATAGGATGCAATTGCTTTTGGTGGATTGTCCTTGGATTTTCAGAGGCCATAAATCTGTAATTTTGTTTAACGAATCCATTCAAATGAAAACGAACTTCATCTGACATAATCAACTTTTGCAGAAAAATGGGGTTATTTCGGATGAGTTCTTGCATTTGGACCGCATATTGAACCCTTGTTTGAAAATTGTGCAGAATAGTGTGTAATTAGCTTCGACATATCCCAAGTTCTGTGGAACATCGTCGAATCGATGTTTCAGGATGCTGCTCCACGCTCTCTAGCACTCTTTTCCTATTTTCATTTGTGGTGACGTTTCGAGGTCTGCCAGCTCGCGGAAGATCAAGTACATCCCCTTGGTCTCCAAGTCGGTACACAATGTTTCGAATTGTGCTGTGACTATCTCTTACATGAAAATGCCGTCGATAAGCTCTTTTAGAAAAAACAATTGATTTTTGGTCAAACAATTTCACAATCTGTGTACGTTGTCCAATACCATACTTATCCATAATTAATTTCCAAAATATTATCTGTAAAATATCTGAAATAGAGAAATAATAATCATTAATGGTAAAACTTCTCAATCCTTCAGTTACTTTTTGGACACCTTGTAATTATATTTATTGAGTAATTGGTAGAAATACACACACACACACATATATATACACACACACAGACGCACACACACACACACACACATATATATATATATATATATATATATATATATATATATATATATATATATATACCAAAGGTGTTGATTATATCACAACTAATCAGTGCCGCTAGAATAGCACGTCACCCAAGCCGAGGAGTGAACCTAAAACAATCGCATTGATAGTTAGCAGTTCTACCGATCGACCCAGGGGAACGGTGCCCGCAAATAACCTCGCCAAATGTCTATTTTAAACAAACATTTGTTCACCACTTTTATAGTGCTCAAACCACTTATTTATAAACAAAAAGCCAGACTTGCATTTTACGACAATGCTTTACCCAAAGAGGGGGGGGCTTTATATATATATATATATATATTAATATATATATATGTGTGTGTGTGTGTGTGTGTGTGTGAACATGTTTGCGTGTCTGTCTGTCTGTCTGTCTGTCTGTCTGTCTGTGTCTGTGTACATTTCCCTAATATGTCAATTTCTAGTCTACAGACTCGAAATTTGCTATACAGGGTACTGAAATTTGGGTAAATCGATGTGATCGGTTTTCTGCCATAAATTTTGCTGTTAAGGGGTCAAAGTTCTACCAAACTCCTCCAACAATTTTGGGTTTAAACACTTGAAATTTTAGATATAGGTTCCTTGGACATGGATCTAACTTAATAACTTGATTTGAGCCCAAAATAATAAATGTTAAGGGGACATAATAGGGGTCAAAGTTAAAAAAATTGATTTTTTTTCTCAGCATACACCTTCAAACACCCTGGCAACATCGGGCACCCATGCTAGTATATATAATTACCGTTTTATCTGCTTAATTATACATGTTTCGATTACCGAATCTTATCAACGATCCGATAATTTCATCAGACTTTATAGTTCTTTTCTTCCTTAACAATTTTTTCCTCATTTTCTGCTGGATTTGTTCTAGTTTCTTGAAAAATATTACCTGTTTTCCGCAACAAGAAAGAACTTTGTCTTCTAGTAAACACTTTTATTATTTTAACTTCATTCCGCTTCCAGTCACCCACTTCGGCGATAATCATCAATTTCATTATTCGCTTATGTACCCGAATTTACCAATCGAAAAAAAATTAAAGAAAAATATTATTAAATTCCGTAAAAAAAAAACCTTTTTATCGTTATATAAATGACAATTTTTCGATAAACCAATTTGGCGGACGAATTCGATTATGTCCGTGTTATTGTACATGCACCAATAACTTCGATATTAGAAAAATATGAGAATTTAATTATATATATATGTGTGTGTGTGTGTGTGTGTGTGTGTGTGTGTGTGTGTGTGTGTGTGTGTGTGTGTGTGTGTGTGTGTGTGTTAGCGATACTTTCTTAAATGAATTCAATTATTTAGACGAAAGTGCATTTTTACCTAAATGCGTGTTGGGAATAATTTTCCCTTTCACCAATTTGGTACCCCCTAAATGGGGAGCGGCATATATATTATTTTATTTTGAGTGGATAATTATATATATATATATATATATATATATATATATATAGAGAGAGAGAGAGAGAGAGAGAGAGAAATATATATATAGATAGATAGATAGATAGATAGATAGATAGATAGATAGATAGAAAAATAGAAAGAAATAGAAAGATTAAGGGAAAAGAAAGAATTGAGAAAAATATAGTGAAAGAGAAATGCGTAATCCTGATTATGTAAAATATGGACGTCTTTGTACTACAGAATTTGTTTCGTTGTCCACGTCTTCATATATACTAGCAGGGAGACTTACGTTGCCCGAGATAGAATGATGATCAAAGAATATTTCACACTCCTATATTTTATACACGCATATTGTCATCGTTATCCGTGAAATCGCCTGGGAGGAAGCTTCCCATTCCTCTATGCAGTAACTTAGTCCAAAATATATGCTATTCTACATTGCACTCTAGAGAACATACTGTTTCTTTTATAAACGTAATTTTCAAGTCTTATAAAATTCTTTGCAGTTAATGAAAAAAAATTAAGAAATTTACGTGTGTTGTTTGAACCTACAGACCACGTCATGAAAAAAAAAAAAAAAAAAAAAAAAAAAAAAACATGCTACAGTAAAATTTTCACGGGCGTTGTTCTATCATTGTTGCTAAGCGACGACATAGACAAATCGCTTTACCGATGATAGATAAATTAAAATAACGGTTTTGATTATCGATTATCGGTAATTATCGGGGGTATTCTGATGCAAAACTTAATTAAGTTTACTTCCAGACTTATACACTAAAGTTCTATAAATTTTAAAGAAAATCTGTTCAGCGTGTTTCGGAGTCTATAAGGAACAAACTCACACACAGAAAGTTGCATTTATATAATTGTAGAGAATATATATATATACGTATATATATATATGTGTGTGTGTGTGTGTGTGTGTGTGTGTGTGTGTGTGTGTGTGTGTGTGTGTGTGTGTGTGTGTGTGTGTGTAAATTTGACCAGACTTTTAACTTGTAACTATCCTCCACCGTTGCGAGAGCCCGGGCGAAGAAATTCGTTCATTGCCCAAGCGGCACGAGTGGAACTTGACCAGAGCCGGTAGAACCCCAAAAAAGATAAGGTCGATACGTTGGTACCGACTCTGCCTGCAGGAGATGACCGTTGGCTCATAAGAAGTTCATCCGCCCTTTGATAGGTCTTGTTTTTGGTGAGGAGGGTGTCACCACACCTAGGTTACCTCTGGCGGGGGAACCGGTTTAGTCGCCGACGACTCGACCACGGGGAAGCTAGCACTGGATTACATGGTACCAGTGGAAGTCTAAGACTCAGCTGAGGAAGTCTAAGACTCAACTGATATGTATGTGTGTACACATATATAAATAATTTTAGGTAAATATTTTCTAGAGGTATAGCAACCAATGAATTTTTAACAAGATTCATACAAGAGTGCTCAATGCCGAAGTAGGGCAAGATATACTCTTTATTTGCTTTACATAAGCATTTATATGATGCTACACATTTATAGGACTGTTTCGGACAACCAATTACAAGTAACTACAAAACTCAACGGGAGATATCACTTATGCAATAGTAGAGTCCATAATGAAAATTGGAACAAAAAGTTTCCAGCAAAACATGAATTAGGAGGTTTGTCACGTGATATGTAAAAATAACCCCTACTGCCTGGAACAATGAACAATTCCATGACGTCACTTTCGTTCATGACGTCACTTCCGGGTAATGAGAGCCGGTTTACCAAGTAATCAGAGAAAAACACGTGACGAGTATGGTCGTTACCCAGCAGTCCAGCAGCGAAGCAAATATATTGCTTAATTAACCTCTTTCATGTATTTTCGTTAATACATAGTTATTTAACTGTTAGTGTGTTTTTCCCGTCAATTATTCGAATACTAACGCAACAACACTGGCGAACGAGGGTTCGAACTGACACGAGGAACTAAAAAACAACTATTTGGCAGCGAGATAATTCGATTTTATACCAAAATAACTTTTCAGCGACTATTCGAAAAAGCTTACGCTAGAACCCTTAAAGAAACAATGCAAGTAAGCTCTGACTTAGATAAGAAAAAAGGTTTAGCTAAGTCGTAAATAAACCCTCTTTGTTTCTTTACGAAAAAAAAAAGGGGAAAGTAACAAAACTTTACACCAGATGTTCTTGTTAAGTTGTACAAAAACTAATTTTTTTTGTTTCTGGAAAAAAACTCGACTTCCGTTATAAGGCGTTTTGTGGTTTGAACTTTTTTATTTGTGGGGACAAGGAAAAAAAAAGAATTGATCTAAACTAGAATAAATACTATATAACTGTCCACTTTTTATGAAAACTAAGCTTTTCAGCTGGAAGAGAAAACACAACTTCACCTTTTTTTTACATGGAGTTCACCATTTATCAAGGCCCAATGGCCACTCGGGGATAAGGGTTATTGTGTGTACAGTAATCAATGGGATAGTGTAGCAATAGTATTAGAGAATTGATAAGGTGTCATTACTTAGGGGGGCAGTTCATCATGAATTTGTTTGTGTTGAACTTGAAGACATCCAGGTTGAAGTCGGGAGGGAAACAGGCAAGCGGAACAGAGTTCCACGGGCGTGCAGTTCTAAGAAAGAAGCTTTGTTCATGGAATCTACGTTTTGATTTAGGCACAGATAAGGAGTGGGGAAGATTATTGACGGTGGTTTCAGCTAGTCGGGTGTTTTTTTAAAAAGATTGGCGAGGGGGGACCAGAGAATGGAGCTCAGACGAGCACTTGCCATGAACAAAGACAGGCTCGCTACGTCTCTTCTGAGGGACACCAGCATTAATACTGTGGGCCTCTGATTTCTGCCCATCAACCACTACACTTATAAGCCTATCAGAGAGAAATGATTATCGAGAAAACATTTCCAGTTATACCATAGCTGGATATCTTGTGTAGTAGGCCTTTATGCCAAACCTTATCGAAGGCCTTTGATATGTCGAGAGCAATTGCCCTAGAAATGAAGCCTTTGTCGAGAGATTCGCTTATCTTATGAGATATAACCGTTAGCACATCTGCTGTAGATCTAACATAGCGGAAACCATATTGCGTGTCGCTAAGAAGGTTATTTCTGCTGAGGTGGTTGACTACTTCTCTATTTATTGTGGATTCCAACAACTTACTCATGACACACAGGAGACTTATTGGTCTGTACTGAGAGAGGGGTGACTTATCACCTGAATTCTTAAATACAGGGCATACTGATGAGGTTTTCCAGTATGTTAGAAAGCACTTCTCCTTAAGGCAACGCTTAAAAGTTTCGTAAGTATGGGAGCAAATTCTGGTTGAAGCTTTTTCAACACTATAACTGGAATACCGTCAGGACCAGTTGCTTTACTGGAGTCAAGGTTCTTGATTAGCTTGGCGACCTCACGCAGAGATATCTGTATGTTGCATAGCGTGTTGTTTGTTATAAGAGGAAATATGGGGAGTTGGTGGCCTTCGTCACACAGGGTAGAATTTGCCGCAAAGTTTTTGGCAAATAGTGTGGCCTTTTTTTTTACACAATGATCACCACTTATCAAGGCCCGGAAGCCACTCAGGGATAAGGGTTATTGCAAGTACATTACGTTAGTGTGGAGATTTGATGAAGTGTTTACTTAAGGGGGCGGTTCATTAGGAATTTGTTAACGTTGGACTTGAAGACATCAAAGTTGTAGTCCGGTGGGAAGCAGGAAGACGGAACAGAGTTCCACAGGCGTGCAATTCTAAGAAAGAAGCTTTGTTCATGGAATCCGCATTTTGATTTAGGCGCAGATATAGAGTGGGGGAAATTTTTCACAGTGGATTCAGCTAGACGGGTGGTTTTTCGTGAAAGATTGGCGAGGGGGGACCAGAGATTGGAGTTCAGACGTGCACCTGCCATGGAAATAACGATAAAACAAGGATAGGCTCGCAACGTCTCTTCTGTGGGAGAGAGGTTGCAGGGTAGAGAAAAGGGCATCCCCCACTAAGCCACGAAGTCTATTTTGTACTCTTTCAAGGCAAGATAGGCTGTTTTTAGCAGCTCCTGCCCAGATATGGCAACAGTATTCCATCCTTGGACGTACTTGGCTTTTATATAGATAGAGAATTGCATCAGTAGTGAGATATCTTCTGAAGCGGTAGAAGGATCCCACCATCTTTCCAGCGACCTTGGCAACAGACTTGATGTACGTGTTCGATTTCAGATCAGGAGTAAAGGTCAAACCCAGAAGCTTGTCAAAACACGGGGCCTCACCCAGACGAGAGCCATCCATCACAATTGATGCCAGATGGGGATAAGAGCGTTGATGATGTAAGAATAGGAGTTTGGTTTGGGACGCATTAAAGGTAACCAGCCACATCTTCCCCCACTGAACCACGCGCTCGAGATCAGAGGAGAGAGAATCAGAAAGAACTTTGTCATTTACAGCCTTTGATGTGTTGCCGTAGATGGTCGTGTCATCAGCATAGATGTCAACGAATGATTTAAATATGTGTTTAGGGAGGTCATTGATGTAGATCAGGAAGAGAGTTGGGCCTAGGATTGACACCTGAGCGACTCCAGCATTTATATTGCAGGCCTCCGATTTTTGTCCATCTACCACTACTCTTATGAGCCTATCGGAGAGAAATGATTTAATGATTGAGAAAACATTTCCAGTTATACCGTAGCTGGAAATCTTGTGAAATAGACCCTTATGCCATACCTTGTCGAAGGCCTTTGATATGTCGAGAGCAATTGTCCTAGAAAGGAAGCCTTTGTCAAGAGATTCACTAATCCTGTGGGATATAACCGTCAGCACATCTGCGGTAGATCTTACAGACCGGAAACCATATTGTGTGTCACTAAGAAGGTTATTCCTGCTGAGGTAGTTGACTATTACTCTATTTAATATGGATTCCAGCAACTTACTCATAACACACAGGAGACTTATTGGTCTGTACTGAGAGGGAGATGACTTATCACCTGAATTCTTAAATACAGGGCAAACTGATGAGGTTTTCCAGGGAGTCGGAAAGCACTTCTCCTTAAGGCAGCGCTTAAACAGTTTCGTAAGTATGGGAGCAAGTTTTGGTTGAAGCTTTTTTAACACTATAATTGGGATGCCATCAGGGCCAGTTGCTTTACTGGAATCAAGGTTCTTGATTAGCTTGGCGACCTCATGCACGGATATTTGTATGTTACCTAGCTTGTTCTGTGTTATAGGAGGAAATATGGGGAGTTGATGGCTTTCGTCGCATGGGGTAGAATTAGCTGCAAAGTTCTTTGCAAATAGTTTGGCCTTGTCTGACGCTGACGAGATGGCCTCTGGTCCATTGATAATGGTTGGGATAGAACGCACACTTCTGTTCAGGATCCTATTTGTTATTTTCCAAAACTGGTGGGAACCAAGCCGCTGGTCAGCTACTTTGGATTTAACAGACTGGTCCATTGATAATGGTTGGGATAGAAGTTTTAAAGGTTAACCTAATTTTGCGCATTTTACTTTTTCATTGATTAATTCATTGCACAGTGGAAAACTGAAATTTTTATTTGCTCAAGTGTTTTGTCTCCTCGAGTTTGGAATATTTTCTTTTTCTGACTGTAGTTTGAAATGAACATTTTATTTTATAAACTACCTAATTTAGATATTGCCAGATGCTGCGATGTTTGCGTACAATTCCGTAGAAAAAGAAAACAGCATGTATTTACATAAAATTTGTGTACAAACTGAAAGTAAAACAAAACTAAAATATGAGATGATGCAATGGGGCAAACTAAAATACACGAAAGAACAAGAAAAACAACTTAATAAAATTCGTATAGGGCGAGTTATTAGGGCCCTCCCTACCTACTTCTAAGTGTAGAACGTTCACTGATTTCCAATAAAAGTCGAAAGCGGACAGGTCGTTCCCTAGTGGGGAGTGGAGACCTAAGAGTAATCATTCAAAAACAAATTAGATCGGGATGGGAACATAGGGAATGAACGTATAGGGGCAACAGATCGGGGACAAAACAAAGTGTGGAATGGGCATCTTTGGAAACTCTCCTAGTACGGAAATAAGAATAAAGACGGGGACAGGAATAACATTCATACTTATCTTAGCCTAGAACCTATAAAATTTCCACTCTAAATGGTTACCCCCTCTATCCTAATCTAAAATTACTTTGGATTTGGCTGGGTTCCATAGAACTTAGCACTGGCTGTCCAATAAATTAGGGAGGGAACACACATTCGAATCTAGCACCTCGTCAAATGCACAAACTTGTATTGTGCACCCATCTTCTATCGAAATCCATGTTATGTAATCTTTTTAAACTTCATCTGATTTTTACTTTAAGCTAATGCTTCAATTAAGCAACCATATTACGATTAGAAACACGTCCAACTCCATGGATTACGTCAAGACGTCCACATCACGAACCTAGCTCCTGCTAGAATCGCGAGAAATACCATTCGTTTCTCCATAGTAAACAGCGAGTCCATGTTGTTGACATCATACGCCAAATCAAGGGGAATTGACTGCTCGAAATCGATGCGAGCCGTTACATCTCCGACTCTTACGTTAACTGCAAAGGAAGAATGAGTAATCTGTTGTTTCGTCTTGATTATCGTTTCAGCATGAACAGAGAGGTCGCTCGTCTTCCTTTCCTCCGTCTCTGGCGAGTGTTGTAGAGGGGCAGTGCATCACGAACAAGTCGCCAGGTGATTGAAAATTCTGAGTTGTTTAAATAGCTTTGACCTAGTGCTTATTTCCACTGTGAGCGGACCTTCTCCTCCTCCTCCTCCTCCTTCTCCTCGGACATATGTAGCCGCTCCACCAACGGATCTTTTGAGGTACCCATTACTAAGTCCCGATATAATCTCTTTCTGGATCAAACAAGGTCACTGGACCCCAACACTGCCTTAAGGGTGGTCCGGCATTCGGCAAAGAACTGAGTCAACCCACCCTGACTAAGCTTCTAAGGTGCTTCCGTGTATGCTCCCCCTCTTGTGGACAACGGACTGAGATACCCCAGATGTGGCTCTCCCTGCAATGGACACAAACAGGGTGAGGCACCACCGAGTGTGGCAACCCCCTCTCTTATGGACATCAACTGGAAAAGACACGGAATTAAGTTCTCCCCGCAACGGACGCCGACAAGGAAACTGAGGTGCCATTGAACGGTGAAGGCAGGACATGGGCGCTCAATACGATGGCACTGGAGACTCCCCTGGTACATTGCCTCCAGACGTGGCGTTCGCTTCTCCTGAAACTAAGCCTCCAGACGTGGCAGGAGTCGCTCCTGGAACATGGCCTCCAGACGTGACCTTTTCTCCTCCTGGAACTAAGCCTCCAGGCGTGGTAGGGGTCGCTCCAGGAAATTCACCACCTACAGGCGTAGGGTTGAGGGCGGTCTAATCCATTTTTTCGGTCTTTTACCCAAACGGAGACCCGTCGATTTGGAGACAGGGAAACCGCCACCTGAAAAAATACGTAAATTTCCCCTAATGTTCCAACAAAATCAAAAAAAAAAAGTTCCAGCCGGTTCGAACACCCGTAAGATGGGTTCGGTCCTTTAAGGGAAAAAACTTTTCACCAAAAATTTTAGCTTAATCAATTGATTAAGTAGGTTTTATCACAAAGTATACCATCAGAACAGATATGACCCTGTGATCTTAGCTTGAAGGCCAACACAAGATTCTAAGTAGGGAATATGAATTCAGTTGCGAAGCGATATAGAGTGAGTGGAGCAAGCTAGAATGTAACAGTGGTTCAGTATTTCAATAAGGATTCAGATTGGAATAAATCATTGTCTGGTATCTATTAACTTTCTTTATCTATCTATCTCTCTATATATATCTATAATATAAAGCTGAATGTGTGTGTGTGTGTGTGTGTGTGTGTGTGTGTGTGTGTGTGTGTGTGTGTGTGTGTGTGTGTGGTCACGAATATGCTCCTATATGGTTGACTATTTTAAAAAAACTGATTACGTATAATCATAGAAGATGTATCGAGACACAGGAATCTTTGATCTGGCAGAACAGTGGTTCATTAAAATTGTGAGGTCTGCGTTCGCGCCTGGTCCACAAAGTATAGAAATAAAAAATTTAAAAATTTAAAAAAAACGTTTACAAGTGTTTTCGATAAAAATGTACATAAGAATACTTTGATAAGTATGTTTTAACTTAAATAGAGATGGTATAATAAAATTGTGGGGTCTGCGTTCGCGCCTGGTCTCCATAGAATGGAAATAGGCACAAACTTTAATAAAGCCTTTTCATATCTATCTGCGTAAGTATACTTTGATAATTATGTTTCAGTTTGAAGAAATATGGTATAATAAAATTATGGAGTGTTCATTCACGCCTGACTACCATAGAATGGAAATATGTCACAAAGTTTAACAAGGTTTTTTAATATAGATCCACAGAATATTGTGATAGGTGTTTCAGTGTGAACAGGTATGGTATAATAAATGATGGGGTTTATCTATTTTATTTTTACTTTCATCATATTTTGCTTTGGTTTTGATACCCCCAAATTCAACCCAAATTTACAACCCTTCCTGTTCATAACCTATCATACTTTCATAAATCAGAGTTCATTTTCTTTAGGCTGTTTGTGAACCCAGTCAACGACGGGTACTTTTGCTAGTATATATATATATATATATATATATATATATATATATATATATATATTATACACACACGCATACACATATATATTACATGTGTGTTACATGCACATATACATATATTACACATACACATATATATTACATATATATTTATATATTATATATATATAAATATATATATAAATATATTATAAACACACGCACACACACAAACGCATATATATATATATATTACATATATGTTCCAAACACATACATATATTATGCACACACATATATATATTACAAATTTACAGGCGTCAAAAAGAAAATCCGTACTTGTAATTTTTTCAAAAACTGCAAATTTAAGCTAAATTTAATGTAACTGTTTAAACAAACTATACCTCATTTGGTTGGCCTTTTATTCTTCTATAATTTTACCTGTTCACATTTGACTTTTAATTGAAATATTCTAGCGTGCACGTCAATTTAAAAAAATAACTTCAAATTGAGGAGGCACAAACAAAGTCCCCGTTATGGAAAATTGTTATTTAAATGCAACTTTAGGATATTAATGCAACACAAATACAACAGGAACACAATAAACTAGTTAATATTTTCTACTTTACTTTAATTTTTGTCCAAAGTTCTTCCAAATTTGAAATTTTATCAGTGCATAGCTGTTGTTTGATGTAATTCCATACGTTTTCGATAGGATTGAGGTCTGGAGATTGTGCAGGCCAATTCAAACACGGAATATCATGCTCTTCCTGAAACCTCTTGCCATTGCCAGCTGTGTAAATGGAAGGCCAAATTCCGACCAAAGTAGGGTAGAAAATGCTCAGTCAAAATATGAATGCACTTGGTCGAATTAATTCGACCTTGCCAACGAACTATATGCCCTGGACCATTGGTACTAATAATGCCCCACACCAAAACTGAACCTCCAACACTTTGCAGTGTTGAAACTGAGCACCTGCGATTAAATTCTTCGTCTTTCCTTCGACGGACGTACTGCCTACCATCACTGCCTAGCCTATTGAACTTGTTTTTGTCGCTAAAAAGCACTTTTGACCAATATGAAGAGTCATGATTTTCATTGCATCTGACGAAGTCCAGACAGCGCTTTCTGTTCTTTACAGAAATCATTGGTTTGCGTCTTGCAACATATCTTCGCAAATTAAATTCCTTTATCTGTTTTTGACAGCAGAAAGAGAGCACTTTTTAACCAGATTGCACTGTTGTTGGATTTGGGGAGCCGTTTCAAATCTGTTTCTTAGGCTGCGGATCTTGATAGCATTGTCTTCCCTGTTAGAGATAACTCTAGTACGACCAGATTTATATATGTGTATATATAGGATGTCCACAAAGTCTGGCTTTTTTTTACACAGTGATCACCACTTATCAAGGTCCGGAAGCCACTCAGGGATAAGTGTTATTGCAAGTACATTACGTTAGTGTGGAGATTTGATGAAGTGTTTACTTAAGGGGGCGGTTCATTAGGAATTTGTTAACGTTGGACTTGAAGACATCCAAGTTGTAGTCCGGTGGGAAGCAGGCAGACGGAACAGAGTTCCAAATGCGTACAGTTCTAAGAAAGAAGCTTTGTTCATGGAATCCACGTTTTTATTTAGGCACAGATAAAGACTGGGGGAAATTTTTCACAGTCGATTCAGCTAGACGGGTGTTTTTCGTGAAAGATTGGCGAGGGGGGACCAGAGATTGGAATTCAGACGAGCACCAGCCATGGAAATAACGATATAACAAGGATAGGCTCGCAACGTTTCTTCTGTGGAAGAGAGGTTGCAGGGTAGAGAAAAGGGCATATATATATATATATATATATATATATATATATATATATATATATATATATATTGTTTCCTTTTACTTCCAAGTTCATAGAAACTAAGTGCCTCCTTCCTGAGGGTAATACTTGATCTCTGTATGAGATACATGAATATTCGAATATTCAATTTACGTTCTTTTTCAAATGTTGAGTTAATAAAGTGGTTAAGATCATTAATTAATTTCCTTAATCGACCATTAAACACTTGTGGTCCATTGGTCTTACCGGATTCCAGAACAATAATGCTTAGAAATGTTGTCACTTGAACGAACGTCAATAAAAGAATATACACCATTCCTTACGTTAGCCAGTGGATAGCTTTGTCGAGGGCATTTTATTTGGCTTTCGAATACTATGTATATTATATAACATCCTGCTATTTTCATTCCATTAGTTAGTCCGCACGTTACTTGTTGAAAAAGGCCAAATATAATTTTTGAAGGCTAAGCTGCTTTAAAAAAAGGGGGGCAAATTCGCGAAATTTGGCTTCAAAAACGTCAATTTGGCAACCCTGGGCAACAATATGAGTGTAACCTCCTTTTTACGTAGTCACGTTTTCGAATATCATTATAATAATATGATTATTGTTGTACTACTGTAAGAAAGGAACTCGTAGTAAATTTGACATGCAATGGTTTTTCACCGGAGAAAGCAATCAACAAAACGTTACATAAAAAAGGGAACATAAGAAACGGGCAAAAAAGAACATAGTCTGCCAAGAAGTATTGGCCTGAAGGAGTAAAATACAGATTGTCTTGTACAATGTTATTTTGTTATTTATATTAAACTATGTAGCACAATATTACTTTCTGAGTATTTATTAGTAACTATTCATATATCTCGTTTGGGTCAATTCTATATTTAAAATACAATGAACACTATTTTTATAGAAATGTTAATAAACTCATATTTGCTGCATGTTATTGTTTTTTACTAAGCTATTCAGTAAAACATCAATTTTATCTATTGATTAAATACATTTCTCATTCCGTGGAATTTCTACGTGTCCTGATCATTTTTAATATTTCAGCATACCAGGTTTTCCTCATAAACCTTTGCACAGAGAAACAGGAGACAATTGAGGGCGGTGTCTCGTAGGCATTCAAACTCTCCAGGTAATTCAAACTATATACAATCAAGCCCCTCTAAAAATATTTAAGAATGAGCACTGTCTGGGAAGTATAAAACTAAGAGGCAGTCAACTAGTGTTTATGCAATCTTCACGACTTCCGTTCGTTCGAATACTGAATTGTCTAAAATCTGCACCTGAATTGAGCGTTTATTAGTTCTCAATTCCCTTTATTCTCGGGGCAATTGTTTGATGGCCCTGAGGTAGAGGCTCAGCAAACATAGTTTTACACTGATGATTGCGTAAGTCTCTTCTATGGGAAAGAGGGTGAAGGGAAAGAGAAAAGGGCATCCCTTACTAGGCTACGAAGTCTATTCTGAACTCTGTCAAGGCAGGATAAGTCTTCGTAGCAGCTCCTGCTCAGATGTGACAGCAATACTCCATCCTTGGATGTACCTGGCTCTTATATAGGTAGAGAATTGCATCAGCAGTGAGATATCTGCTGGACCGATAGAAGGATCCCACCATTTTATTAAATAAATTATTAATAAATAACTTATTAATAAATAACTTATTAATAAATAACTTATTAATGAATAACTTATTAATGAATAACTTATTAATTAATAACTTAATAATCAATAACTTATTAATCAATAACTCAGTAATCAGAAACTTAGTAATCAATAACTTATTAATTAATAACTTAATAATCGATAACTTATCAATCAATAACTTATTAATCAATGACTTGTTCTTGGTGCCTAAGCGCTTTTACCTACTTTCTGCTTGTACTTTTTCTACGCATGCTCCAAAACAGATGCCTTAATACAACCGGGCGAGTGAAAAGCTTAAAGGTCGTAGTCAGAAAACATATTGGTCTATATTTCCTAGGGCGTTGTGCCTCACTCGATGTGTGTATGAGAATGGTACCACCTTTAATAACAATGCTGGTGTGTCATCTTCATCCCTCAACAGTTTGGTGAAGCATCTACTATAAAGATTAAGAAGTGCTGTTATTTATTTATTAAGCCAGAAATTAAGTAAGTTTTCTATGCCAAGTTTTTTGTTATTCTGGAATCAATCCAACTTTCGTTTTATCATTCCCGATGCTATCTCCGGCTCTGGGATTTTTAGCTTGCTTTCGTTTCTTTAGGCTATATCCAGGATCCACTTCGCCTTTTGATAAGATGGTCCCTCGTGTGTGTACGTGTTGTTGTTGCTGTTGTTACGCGATTTGAGTTATAACTTCTAAGATATTTTCATGCAAATTATTTTGGAATAAGTTGGATCAAGTATAAAGCCCGCCATTTGCCGATAAAATGGGTAAGGTTGTACCTGAGAGGCCAGGTTAACAAGGACGAAACACCGCTTATGAAGAGTAGTTTTGAGGAAGTTTTAGTTTTATAGCGGTAGTGTTAGTTCTGTAAAGATTATTATATATGGCTAAAGATTTGGAAGGTACAAAAATGCATATTTTACAAGTAATTTCATGGAATTCCTCTAATGAACTCATAAAACTGTCGTCTCCATGACGTGCATACTCCAGATTGATCCGACAAGCAGCAAAATCCCACCTCTCTTAACTGTGGAGGTTCCTAGATGCTGCATAGTTTCTAATAGTTTCTACCCTCAGAATGCTAGATTTTCTAATCCCCTCCCTGTTTCCTGGTTCTCTGACTGTACTAACTTGCAGAAGTTGACATGTAATGTGAATAGACATCTTGCTGCTCCCCCCATAAGTACTCTGTTAGATACAATCCAAAACAGCAGCTGCTTACCCTTTAAGTGGGAATATACTCTCATGAACTCATCCTACTTGTGCCTCCTCAATGTACATACCCCCGACAACCCCGTTTAGCAACAAAATCCGATCTCTTCAGTGTGGAGATCCTTAGATGCCAAAAAGCCTTCTATTCTGATAGTTTCTTTCCTCAGACTGCTAGACTTTGGAATTCCCTCCCAGTTGCCTGCTTGTTTTGCGGTACAATATGTACTAGTATGTGGTGCGACGTCGCATAGACAGAAGTCGCTGCAGTGAAATAGAGAGAGGAGCAGTAGAAAGTAGCAGGACTGATGACGTCACGCGGAGACAGCCGCAGAACAGCAAGACGGAGAGAGTGGAGAGAGAGAGAGAGAGAGAGAGAGACGTGGCGGCATGAACAGCAGAAGAAGACCATGAATTGCCAATAGCCGGTGACAACCCTGTAAAATTTTGATATGTACAATGGAAAGTACAGACAAGAAATAGAAGTGTCTCTCAAAAAAAAAGTGAGTTCAAAATATTTCTTTTATTTGTTTGGCACTTCGTTGGGGTCGACAGACGAAAGGAAGAACGAAATGAGAACACCTTCTACAACATTAGACTGACATGCACAAGTTTAAATGTAATGTAAAACGACATCTGGCTCATTGCTTTTGAACATAAGCACAAACAATAGCCTCTCCATGTTCCAATTGGCAATATGCCTTATTTCGGGTGAAAAGGAGTATTAAAAACTCCTTATAGAGTGAAGGATGAGGTTTGGCCAGTTTTATGGCCAGCCATGTACAATATATATATATATATATATATATGTCTGTAGGTATTTAATTATTATAGTAAAAAAAATAATTATGACAGCCCCTTTAAGAAATTCGTTTCTTATCGTTGAGCACTTTCCGTTGAATTAAAAGTGGTCAATTTAGCTCTTATGCGTAGATCATCGTATAACGATTTGATCACTGTCTGTCTGACGTAATGAACATTTAAATTAAAATGTTTAAAATTCAACGCTATTTCACACGGTTAATAGTAGCCGAATGGATACGGCCTCCGCTAATCGAGCCAGAGATGTCTCGTGTCGCGGGGTTCGAATCGTTCGACTGGTAGTAATCGTGACACCCTGCACTGAAGAATCCCGAAAGGATGAAACACTAGTGTCTGTAGGTATTTAATTATTATACTAAAAAAAAAAAAAATATATATATATATATATATATACGCATAGAGAAGGGGGATATCAGAATATTGAGGTGAATAAGATCACAGATTATTGAATCCTGTGGTATCAAGTCTTAAAAAATATATTTGGGAGGTAATATTTTTATATAAGACAATCCCAGCCAAAAAAAAGAAGTAGCTTTATATATTAGATTGAGCAATATTTTGCTAATGATTTTTTCTTTGAGAAGCCACAGATTAAGGAAATTGCTTTAAATTTTATTCTTTGTTCAGATAATATATTTTTGTTCGGAAAAATTATATTTTTCTGAATGAAATTTAAATATAAAAAATCTATAAATTTTATACATACATATATATATAATATTTATTATGACACTATATATACATATTTCAATGTCGTACCATTGGTTTCGATACACCGAAAACAGTAATAAATAAATAGTGTCATAATAAATATTGTATCTTCAGCTCTCACATCTACGATCGAGCACTTTATTGGATTTCTTTCATCACCCCTGGACACGCTACATATATATATATATATATATATATATATATATATATATATATATATATATATATATATATATATATATATCAGATCCCGCATTTTGTTAATCCCTACCGTCTGATAAGAAGGAAAGTATTTCATCGAAACTTCAAAGAAATATGCTTCCTTTTTAAAATTAAATATGTTTTTAACTCTTTTTCAAAGTGTATTTTACATGTTTCATTAACTACTTGTTTTATATATATATATATATATATATATATATATATATATATATATGTAGAAATATATTTTCTTATTATATATCAATCCTTATATTACAGAGTAATATAGAGAATAAATGACAAAAAGTTATATTCCAAAATTCATGATGTTGACCATCTTATAATTTATTCCTTTAATTCAGTTGACTTATACATTTCTTGACAGTATATTTTTCGCAGCGCAAAATCAATCACTTAATATATATTATATCAATCAGTGAATCTATTATGCCCTTAACTCACAAGAAGAAATAGCAACGATCAATCCGTCAAAAGGAATTGAAATGTGATTTGACGTGGTGAAAATCCGAAAATTGGAAGAGAAGCTGCAGTTACCTTTATATTTTTCCATTACGCCATATATATATATATATATATATATATATATATATACATATATATATATATATATATATAGACAGAGAGAGAGAGAGAGAGAGAGAGAGAGATGTGAGAAAAGAATAGATGCTGAGATAAATATTTTATTCTAAGATTAATATATGCTTATTTATATTTATGTATAAGAATAATGCTGAGATGACTTAGAGCATCTCATTAAAATTGCATCTAATAACATTGAACCAATTACTATAGTTGATAAACTTATTTTCCCATATATATATATATATATATATATATATATATATATATATATATATATATATATAATGCAATCATGAAGGGAAGCTTTGTTAAAGCGAGAGCGAAACCGGTAAGCTGACTCACCCATTTTTTTCTTTTCTTCTCTTTACTCAGTTAACTTTATTTTAAACGTTTTTAACCATGAATTTAAGTCTTCCCTTCATGATTGCATTATATATATTTTGTACCCCGCAAAGAATCATGAAATATATATATATATATATATATATATATATATATATATATACACACACACACACACACACACACGCCGGCTTACTCAGATTATACGCATGTATCCAACGTAATGATATGTGATATCAGCATTTAAACTTTTGTCCCTTGTCAACTCGTAGACTGTATTGAAATTAGCTTCAGTGAAGGTTATCATATGTATAGGCCTTCCTTTCAAATCTGAATCACACGTAACAAAATACTATGATTGTTGATATGCTAACAATTTTGGAAGCTGTGTCGGTATGGACACACTTTCCCTCTCGCTCCACTCGCTTCGAAACTCATACGAAAACCTAATAATCAGACTCATTGAACAAACACGACAGCATTAACTCCAGTTCAACTTTGAACTTTCAGCCGATATGATTGGCTTGTTGTGCTAATGTACATAGGTGCATGTGCGTATTTCATTTTGTAGTCGAGGACGGACCTCTCGACGCCGGCCTACAGATTGTAGTTATAATGGTTAAATGAATGTAATGTGTCGATTAAATATGTGTGTCTAGCAAAGAACACGCATTTTTACCCTGAAGCGTTGGCAGCCGTCGGGTAGACAAAGCATCTTGCAGAAATGTGTAGACGCATTTAAAAAGGGCGTATCCATATAATAAAATTGAATGTACGTGTGCCAGGTTCACTCCAATAATTGCGTATACGAATTTAATTTTTATGACCATACATAATCTGATTAACTGATAATGATAAAATAAAAAAGAAAATAATATTAATAATAATAATAATAATAATAATAATAATAATAATAATAATAATTATAAAAATAATTATAATAATAATAATGTATGCAAATATATAGATTTTATGAGTAAAAGAGGGGAGGCTTAATTTAAATAACTGATAATGATTTTAAAAAAGTAGGGTATAACAACCATGTATGCAAATATAAATTTCTGAGCAAAGAAGGGATGCTTAAACTAGCCAAAAAAATACAAAAATAGCCACAATCAAGTCGGGAAGTAAGTTATTAAATGTTAGAATGAAACTTTTGTCCCTATTTCTACATTACCTCAGCCGACAAGAAAAAAAGTCACAAGAAGTTCCTGCAAACAACCTCGCCTCCTGACGAGAACCTCAAATCTCAAAGAAAAAAAAACAGATTGAGACGTTCTCACAAGTTTAGTTCTAACGTGATCTCGTTGTATTTACTAAATCACGTATGCAAATGAAGTTTTTTCCAAGCGCCCACATCTTATTTTTTATTTTTACTTTGTTGTTGTTGAGCATCATTCATAATGATTCTCTTGGCATTTATTTTCTGGAAGGATATCGGATACTTGTAGTAGGGACCACGCAAAGGTTGCCAACGTTCCTAAGTGTTTCTGTGGAAAGAACCGGATTCGAACTTGACACGCTCAGATTGTCATTCTGTATCGTTAACAACTTTGCCATCGCCACTTCCTTGTTGTTGTTGTTGCTGTTGTGAAAATGGCACTCGAGATGAGAATGTCAGTCCGAAGAATCAAAATAATACAAAGATATATCTAAGTTGTTTGAATTGAAATATAAAATATATATATATACAATCAATACTACGAATAAAAGAAAATTTCAGGTGAAAAGATACTGAAATAAAGCCGGTATCGTATTCTGAAAAATATGATTTTAAATTGTGATCCAGTTTTTAAATGCAACGTTTTTTTTACAGTAATAGTTTCGTAAATTTGGAAATGGCGTCTATCCCGTCATTGGAACTCTTCAATTTGAAACCTGAACTAAAAGAGGAATATATTCTGACAAAATATTGAATTATGGATATCCGTTAAAAAAAAAAGAAAATATTATCTGACAAACGTAGGATGTTACTTTTTCATGTGATATTTATTGAAATGGACAGGTGCGCTGACGTGATAAACAGGTTTGCCAACTAGTGAACAAAAAAGGTCGTTAAACTGTTCAATGATAGAAAAGAAATAACTACTTGAAGGAAATAACGAAATCAAACTACATAAAAAATGGTTATCGAATTCTAAACCAAACGGTGTGGAATACTAAATAAAAAATTTAATTAAAAATATTTAAACGAGAAAGTTGAATTGGGGGAAAAAATAAAATAGAATCACACTGTTTCTTTTTTATATCGCATAACGAATGAGCAATATTTCTATATTTAAATTATTTGGAATAAAAAAAGGATTTCTCCTTAAAAACGAATACATGCACAGATGTGTGTTCATATAGCTATATAAATTTATATAGATTAATAATGTCTATATATTTGTATGTTCTATGTATAATGTTCATGGCTGATTAATTTAGCGATCTTTATGAAGTTGTGAACACAGATGATACGGGTAATGGTGGGTTGTATTGAGTTTTAATTAGTTTTATGCAAACTAAAAAAGATGGGATGGAAATCCCTCGAGAAAATTCAGATACCTCCGATGTTGCAAAATTTTAATAAGACATCAATTAATAAAAAATTATTCAAATTTAGGTTCTTTAGGTTATCTGAAAATCACTGAATCTTACATCTATAATATAAATCTCACCTGTCTGTTTAAATCTATGTATGTATGTATGTATGTATGTATGTATGTATGTATGTATGTATGTATGTATGTATGTTTTAATCCTTCGGGGAGACTAGCCGCCCTCCTCACCAAACAAGTCTGGTGGGGGAACCAGTTTAGTCGCCGGTGACCCGACCATGAGGCAGGTAGTACTGGGTTACATGGTACCAGTAGTATATGACATGACCTGACAAAGGGCGAATGAACCCATTTTTGGGGTCAACGGCCAACTAGCACCATGTGTGTTTGTGTGTATGTATGTGTGTGCTGGGGTGGAGAGTGCTCCCGTAAGCCGTGGTGAAGGCAACCTTTCTAGGAGAAGAAAATCTCTGCTTTAAAAAACCATAAAGCGGGAGACCAGTACCCGCATTAAGCTGGTCTGCAGTTTAACTTGTTGCTGGTTATCTTGCTCTTGCTTGTTGCTGGATCTCAACATTTTGAACCGAGAGAGAGAGATTCAGCTGTCATACAAAGCTAAGACTCTGTAACATCATCTGTGTATAGATACTCTCTCAGGCATTTGCCTATAAAAATGGTCCTGTGGCGATGGAAATCATTTTTGGGCTCATGTCTGAAGGAGTGGCACTCGTCTGACAAGACGTTGCAATCATCATCATGTAATGCCTAAAACTTTTAACAGAGGCGACGGATTTTCACAAGATCGGTACCGTTTAAAAGCTCGACCCTTCGGACGACAAATATCGAAAAATTGGTCAAAAACACTAATTCCTTCACCCTCAACTAGGCACTTGTCTACAGGGAGGGGTCGCTTTTTTCACCGATATTTTCGAAAGTTATCGTCTCTTTTCCATTGTCTATCCTTAATTTAAACCTATGTCACCAGGTTTGGCTATAGGCTCAACAGCAAACACGTCACTTTTTTTTTACGTTATTTCCCTTCTTCCGTACAGGTTCGAGCCTGCCTGCTTACTACCACTTTTTTTTTTGGCTCAAAACAAACCTCCAAACATCCGGACAACGCCGGGCACCCAAGCTAATCTATTATATAAATCCCATCTGTCTGTTTCAACGTATGCATACATGCATGCATGCATGTATGTATGTATGTATGTATGTATTTATGTATGTATGCCTAAAACTTTCGACAGAGGCGACGGATTTTCACAAATTTTGGAGCTCGACTCTTCGGCTGACAAATATCAAAAAATTGGCAAAACAATGTATTCCCTCATACTTAATCAGACAATTTTCTACAGGGAGAGGTCGCTTTTTTCGCCGATATTTTCGAAAGTCATCTCCTCTTTTCGCTTGACTAGCCCTAATTTAAACCTTCGCCACTTCCGCTCTGGCGATGGACGCAACGGCAAAGACGTAACGTTTTCTTTTTTTTTTTCACGTTCTTTTCCTCCTTCGCGGTACTGGTTCGAGCCTGCCTGCCTATTATATTTTTTCTCAAACACACACCTCAAAACACCCGGGCAATGCCGGTACCCATGCTCGTCTATTATATAAATCTCCCTGTCCGTTTAAATTTATGTATGTATGTATGTTTGTATGTCTCCGTAAAACTTTCAATAGAGGCGACAGATTTTCACGAGATCGGTATCATTTTGAAGCTCGACGTCTAGGACGACAAATACCGAAAAATTGGCTAAAAACAAACCTTTTTTTAAAAAATCGACCTTCGTTAATTGTATCTTGTCGGACTCGAGAATTTTTCTGTCGACTCGGGAATCAAGTCTCTACGCAGTGATGATGATATCATAATACTACTAGTAGACAAAGGCAATGCTCCAGTGTTAATAGATAGAGCGGAATATTTTTTTTTAATTTGCAGATCTAACAGAATCTGGTGGCTACTGTAAATTAAAAAATAATCTATGATATCAGAGAGGAAGCTGTCCCAGATGCTTAGTAAGAACAGGGGATTCATGCCACCTGAAAAATACAGACAGCTTGTTCAAATGTAGTGAATTTATTCACGAAAATAGCCACTGATGAAACTCTGAATGTGATACGGGATAAGTCGACTTCAGATACCTCATTGAAGGAATACACTTGCATCCCAATTGACAATATATTAGTGTTAGGACGATTAATTAGAATCGAATCATCAATCGAAAAAATCGGAAGCTTTTTGAGTGTCTGGATCGGAAACATTTGTGCCTATTTTCCGATACAAAAAACGATTCTTTTCATTGTTTTATTTGTTTTGTTTGTTTTATTGGTTTGTTTTAGGATAAAACTTCATTTTCAACGGCTCGTATTAATGATGAAATGATAAATATTTATCAAGTTTTAACTGCCAGTAAAACTGAAATGTACAGGTAATATCCATCAGTGTATTTCTACGTTTAGGAAATTATACGTACATATTTCATGGTTTTTGCGGCAACCATTCTACAAAAACAACTCTATATTTTGAAATTAAAAAGTATCGGTATCGATAATTGCATCGGAATCGGGAATATACAACAAAATCGGTAATTGTATCGGAATCGGTAAAAATATTGGAATTGTCCCATCACTGCAATATATATATATATATATATATATATATATATGTGTGTGTGTGTGTGTGTGTGTGTGTGTGTGTGTACAGTACCACGCAAAAGTATTGAATACATTACGTTTTTCTTCATAACTTTAATGAGGGTTCAAGATTTTACGTAAACTTTGGTCAGTATATTCCTATTACGATTCTAAATTATATTTGGAGTAGTAATTACAAAATCAAAGTTTAGAAAGTTTATAATTAAGTAAAAATATGAATTAACAAACGCAAAAGTATTGGATACACTTTTAAAAGATTCTTTTTCTGAAATAAATTTAAATGACTTTTGCTTAGCGTGTTTCAATAATGCAAACGAGTTATTACTCACCAAACAGAGAGCTTTATATTAAAATAATTTTATAAAATTCTTCCAGTTTGGGCTCACTCCTTCAAAGTCAACCAGTTCATTTATAAAAATGCCTAAAACTAAAGAGTTGTCAATAGACATTCGTCAAAAAATCATTGATAAGCACAAAGAAGGAAAAGGGTATCAAATAATATCAAGAGAACTTAATCTACCACTTAGTACAGTTGGAAACGTTATTAGAAAGTTTAAAAGTCCTGCTGAAGCTGTTGCAAATCTTCCAAAATGTGGTATGCCAAGGAAATTAAACGAAAAAAAAAATCAAGGTGGGTAAGCAGAAAGGTACAAAAAACCCTTTTTCTTACTCGTGGTGAAATTCAAACCGACCTTAGAGAAGCTGGGATTAATGTGAGCAAGCATACAATCAGTAGAGTTCTAAATCGTGCAGGTTTTGTATCACGCCCCCCCCCAAGAAAAGTTCCATTATTGAAGCTTAAACATGTCAGATAACGTTTGAATTATCTTAAAACATATGGGGAACAACTCCAAGAATTTTGGAACAAGGTAATCTGGTCAGACGAAACGAAAACCGAAATCTTTGAAAGAAATCCAGCAACACATGTATGGCGTAAAAATGGCACTGCCTATAACAAAAAGGATACCATTCCTACGGTAAAGTTTGGCGGAGGTTCGATTATAGTATGGTTTTTTTTTTTTTCATCCAAAGGTACTGGTGAACTAGAAATCATCAATGGTAGAATGAATGGACGTATGTACAGGGAGATTTTGGAGAAAAACCTCCAGAAATCTGTTGATTTGTTGGGACATAATAGCAGTTTCGTGTTTCAGCAGGACAATGATCCCAAATATACTGCCAAACTAATCAAAGAATGGCTTAGAAATAACGGAATTGACGTTCTTATTTGGCCCAGTCTCCAGACTTCAAGCCAATTGAACATTTGTGGGAAATATTGAAGATCAATGTTCACAAGAGGAATCCACAAAATATTCAACAACTAGAACAGTTCTGCAAAGAAGAATGGCGCAAAATACCTGCATATCTTTGCAAAAAAACGTGTGCAACTATAGAAAGCGATGGAAGCTGTTGAAAGCAATAAAGGCTTGGCAACCAAATATTAAATCAATGTAGCCAATACTTTTGCGTTAGTTGATTTATATTTTTCCTTTAATATAAACTTTCTAAACTTTAATTTTGTAATTACTAGCTCAAATATAATTTAGAATAGTAATAGGAATATACTGCCCAAAGTTTAGGTAAAATCTTGAACCCTAATGAAAGTTATGAAGAAAAATGTAATGTATCCAATACTTTTGCGTGGCACTGTATATATATATATATGTAAAGTAAGAATGTGTGTAGGAGGACACTTCTCAACGTATATACTCATCAGATTTCTGACCTACAGACGACTTGAAATTTTATATATAGGGTATTCAGACATGTGGAAAATTTTTAATCGGTTGTGCGAACAGGTCAAAATTCGAACATTTGTACTTGGTGGGGGTCATCGGTTTTTTGACCGTTTGTCAACTGTTTCACGATGTTTGAAAACACTTTTTAATGAGCTTGGCAAACTATTTTCTTTATATATATATATATATATATATATATATATATATATATATATATATAGAGAGAGAGAGAGAGAGAGAGAGAGAGAGAGAGAGAGAGAGGGGGGAGGGAAAAAGAGAGAGAGAGAAAGAGAGAGAAATAATATGTAGAAATAAAATAGTGGTGATTACAAGTATAAATAAATAGCTGCGTACTAGAATTGTCCACCAGGGTCCGTAATGCAATCGATAGAATATTTGGTAAACTTCAGTTGATAAAAGGTACATTCTTCTAGAGGTTCAACCCTCAGTGCGGCTGACACTCAAGAGCATGCTAAGCACGCAGATTAAATAAAGAGTTCTGTTCGAGATTCCGTGCAGATTCACGAGTTCGACAAGATACACCTGAAGAAGGTCGCAGTGTACATCGATCGAAACGTTGTGCAAATAACACTCAAGATGAGAATAGTAGTCCGAATAATCCAAATAATAATAATCAATCCACCTCTCAAAAATCGAGCACCGTAATACTTCCCAGTTTAAAACTCAGTCTCCGTTGTCCAGCAGGTTGCGTAAGTTATTAGAAGACATGGAATCGATAGCAAATTTCCTGTCAGAAGACAACAGCAAAAAACGTGGAAATCATTAAATCAAAAACAAAAATATAACTGAAAATGACTTTCGACACATATCAACGTTACTTGCCTTTAAATGCCTTCGTTTTATGCCAAGAATGGCTTTCTGCTTAGAAAGCTATTCTTAACATGATAATTTAAAACCCTAAAAGATGTATCCATCAAAGAGACGTGCCTGAATTGATGACCAAAGGTAGATCCACATTGATAAAAAAAGACCTGGAATAGGGAAGCGCTCCCAACAAAACAGGATCATAACTGGCTTACCAACCATGTAGAGAATCTTAACAAAACAACTGAAAAGAGAAATTTATCACTAACTTAATCATCTTGGATTACTCCACAAGGAACAGAAATGATGTCGAAAACGAACGAGAGGGACATATGATCTGGTATACATAGACCAAAAGATCATGAAGGAGATAAAAAGCATGAAATAAATATAGTCATGACATGGACCGACTACAAGAAAGTATACGACAGGATCCCTTAAGCATGACAATTAGAATTCTGAGAATGTACAAAATATCAGACAAGATTATCAATTTGATTGAAAATATAATGGGATCATGGAGATTTAAACTGAAAGCTAATGGACAATACAAAACTGAAATTAAAATACAAAAAGATATCTTCCAAGATTCCCTATCACCATTACTGTTCATCGTAACCATGCCCCTTAACAGTATACTAAAGAAATACCAAACCGGATAGAAGTTTACTAATACGTAGGAAATAGTTAACCACTTAATGATCTGATGAAAGAATGAACCACTTAATGTATATGGATGACGTGAAACTGTTTGCCAAAAAAACAAAAAGGAACTAGAGGCGCTAATAAATACAACCAGAATATTCAGCCAAGATAGCCGAATGGAATTCAGTATGCAAAAGTGCGCAAAAGTTATAAGAATAGAAAAACTGGAGGCAAGGGAAGGTATAGAACTACCCAACTAAGCGCAGACGATAATACTGGGCGAATATAACAACTACAAATGTTTCGGAGTTCTGGAAGTAGACACCATCAAAGTAACAGAAATGAAAGAGAAAATTGGTAAAGAATAATTAAGAACAAGAAAACTCCTAGAATCTAAGCTATATAGTAGAAACATTATTAAACGCATAAAGACATAGGCAGTCTCACTAGAAAGATACACTGGACGATCCATAGGCTAGACCAAAGAAGAACAGAGATATCTCGACTAAAAGACCAGGAAACTTATGACCATGAAAAATGCACCACATCCAAAGATTGATGCTGACCGAGACTACCTGAAAAAAAAGACGGGGAAGAGCACTGTTTTGTCAAGAAGAAGTAGAAAAATACATAATACAGAACACCGAAAGGTTAATTACCACAGCAAGAGACACGGAAGAAACAAACAAGACAGACCATAGAAGCGACGGATAAGACGAGCAAAAGAAAATGGGAAGAGAAATAGTTACACGGACGACTTATAAGGATCACAAACAATGAGACCCACTAAAATATTTGACATGGTTACGAAAAGAACACTTAAACAGGGAAAGTAAATCACAAATAATAGCTTCACGAGATAACGCGATTAAGAGCACCAATATCAAAGCAAAGATCAACAAGACACAAGAAAACTAAAAATTCAGACCATGTGTATATATAGACGAAACAATAAACCGCATAAGTAAATGCAGCAAATTAGCCCAAAAGGTATATAAGAATATAAGTAAGAATTTAGTACACTGAGAGTTATGCAAACAACTGTATTTTGAACACCCAGACAAATGGTACAAGCAATAACCGTCAGAAATATCTGAAAACGAAAATCCCAAACTCTTCTGAAACATGGACATACAAACAGATAAACTCACCCAAACTAAAAGACCGGATAGCATAATAACACGATAGAAAAGTTTTGTCAAATCGTAGATTTTGCCGTTCCACCAGACCCAAGTTGAATATCAAATAGAAGAATACATGGGATCGGTTAGAGTGTTGAAAGGGATAAGAAAGATAAAGACAGTCCAGATAACACCAATAATAGTAGGAGCACTAGGAACAATACCGAGAAACTTCGAAAAAGAATGTGAGACATTGGAATCAATGGGATGGCTGGAAAGATACAATGGATAACAATAATGAAAACAGCTGAAATATCAAGGAAAGACCTTGAATAAAGAGATTAATACACATGAGCTACACACGCTAACCGGCTATATTTAAACTTCAAGAGAAATAAATTAAAAGATAGAACACCATATGGAATCAATAAAAACTGAAATCGTATAAATGTAGTGTCGTCATCAACAGAGACCACACAAAATAATCGCGAAGGCTCAAGGAGGATAGAAAACCCGGAGAGAGAAATCACTAACCAGACCTTCATTGGATGAGTGTGAAGAGGACTGGGATATTGGGAAGGCCTCTTGTCACCTATGTTCCAGTAAAAGCTAATGGTCGGTGTCAACGAGAAATCCGTTGTAAATGGCTACTGCGATAAACTTTATTTGCCAAGATTATCGAAAGAGGTGGAGAGTACTGAAAATCTAGGGAGATTTGTTGTCACCCAGACTTCTTGGAACACCACAGATTGTTGATAGAGAAATGTTTAATGTTGGCCAATGTAAAAACTCCTAGTGAGTACTAAAAGAAATAGAATCCTTCTATCCAATATCTTTTATTGCGGTCTCGCATCGCGTCGACCGGAAGTAACGCCTTCTGTAGCGTGTCGTGTTTAAATAATGGATTTAAATAGACTTCTTCCGTTAAGGTACGTATAAAAATTTGGCAAAACAGAAAAGCAAAATATATTTTTATGGTAATAATGATGATGATAATAATAAGAAGAAGGAGGCGAAGTAGAAAAGGGGAAGAGAGGAATGAATTAGTTTCGTTGCAGTAGTGTACAGAATCGACTGAAAGTTTTGTATTCTCTTTACGCTTAATACTAATAATAAAAATAATGGTAAATAAAAGTTTTCTATGCAATAGATTTCGTAAGAAAACGACAACAAATAATAATAATAATAATAATAATAATAATAATAATAATAATAATAATAATAATAATAATAATAATAATAATAATAATGGAACTGCGCCAAGTGATCGAAGGGTTAAAATGGATGGAAAGACAGAGGAAGGAACGCACCAACCTGACCTACACTAGATGAGTTTGAAGATGACTGGGAATTAGGGGGGGGGGCGTATTGCTACTCAAATTCCAGTGAAGATCAATAGCTGCTACCAACGAGAAATCAATGGTAAACGATTCTTGCAATAAGTCAAATTAATTTGCAAATGGTATTGAAAGAGGTGGAGAGTGCTGGAAATCTGGGAAGACTTATTGTCAATCAGACTCCAGGGAACACCAAAGATTGTTCTCAGAGAAAATTCTTTGTATTATGGCCTGTGTAAAAATCCTAGTGAGTGAATTATGATAATAATTAGAATCCTTTTCTTTAATAGGTATTTAGTAAAAACTTACAACAAGAAAAGGAGTAGCGCCTTCTTTGGATGCCGTGTTTCTGTTTATTTATAAATAAAATAATTTAAAACAAAAGTTTGAGATAAAGTAGTCCTCTTGGTATGTCATAGTTATGTTTGAAATAGCATTTTCTTTCGCCTATAAAGTTTAAGGTCATAGTATTTTCTATAAATTGTCGCGTTTAAGCTTTAAATAGAACTTTGTTGGTTTATAAAACTTAATTTTTAATAGTTTTTCGCTGATCTGTTATGCTTACGAAGGGAATTTCAATGTAATGCTCCTGATCTACTTCTCACAGCAGTTGAGCAACTAAACTTGGCACAGTTCTTCGTCTTTCTTTACATATAAATCACCCAGGGTTGTGCATTTTTCCCATCATTTAATGCAACTCTGAAGACCTCAGGTTAGTCCCCTAACCACGACGTAACTTCACATATCAATGCTACATCATTTGAGCATGCTTTCCTTTCAAAAACAACTTCATAGCTAGGAATAGGGGAAAGACAGAAGGTGCAAAGTCAGAAGAGTAGGGGGAAGAGGAATGATTTCATAGCCACACGCCTGTGTTTCTTATCGGGCGACATGCGTATTGTGAACCATAATCACCTTACTCCACCTCTTGATTTTGATATATTCTCATAATTTCCTCAAATGTGAAGCATAATAGACTCCTTTAATTGTGTTATCCTTTGCGAGAAAATCTGTCATCACTACCCTGTCCTGGTTTCAGAAGATTATGAACATGACCTTGTGAGTGAAGAGCTGAACCCTTGCCTTCTTTAGAGGTGGTGATTCAAAAGACATCTACTGCATTGGCCTGGCTTTATTCTCTGGCTCATAGTGATCGTCACGGATTTCATCCTGTGTCATCAGTCGCTTGAAAAACTTTGACTCATATTATTGGCACATATTCAAATTAATTCTAGAGCTCTCGATGCGTTCTCGCTTCTGGAAATATGTGAGCAACGTGTGAATCGATCTGATAGACATCTTATGCATATACAAATGGTCATAAATAATAATTTTCACATACTCTGTACTAATAATGAGCTCTTGGGCTATTTGGCAAATATTCACGTGTCGATCTTCCAAAATATCAGCCTAACCTTAACTAGGATATACTCCAGCAATAGTGGAAGGGAGCGATTAGGTATGGGAGCTGTTTTCACAGGTTTCCAGCTATGTTCGAATTCAAGATTTCAGTGTTTTACAAGGTCATATGATGGGGCATCATTACCATACGTTTTTTTTTTTTTCATTTAACTAAAGACAAATCTGTGGTGTGCGTTATTTCAAATACAAAAGCAGGTTCCATTTCACACCTGACCCAATTCTATAAATCAGAAAGCACATTACCTGTAGAGTTATAAAACATTACACATGCAAATAGGTCAAGGATATTACTTATTGTGTAACAGCGCTCGGGCGTGCGTATGGCAGAAATATGCAAATGATCGAACTGTGTGCGAGATGACGTCACGGCGAGAAAGAAAAGAAAAATATATAAAAAAAAGATGTGTGCAGATTACCATCGCTTCAGGAGGACAGAGATAGAAGTGTGCGTCGAGAATGACAGTTTTGAACCAGACACAAGGCTTTAACCGGGAAAGGACGCGGAAATAAGCGCTGTTTCAACGGGAAAAAGTGAGTCGAATTTTTCTTTGACGTTGCACTTTGCGATGGAGTCTACAACGTGTTGGGTTCGTACGTGTTAAGGCGTGTGTAAACGCGTTTAACATTACAATCGAACGCTCCTCGCAGGTTTGAAAAATGACGTTCTTCGCTATTATGAAGAGTGAACAGACACATGGTAAGAGTATTTTTTAAATACCTCAAACATTTTGTGACTTAAAAGTAAAAAGTTAATTTACAAATTAAATTTCATTTACTTATAAATTATAGGGAATGTCCTATTTCTCTTTGTATTACCCCCTTATTCGTACACCAATGTAAACATTGTTCTGTATTCCTTTAATATATTAGATTAAATAATACACGAATTGCTAACATTATATTAATTGTCGAGACCACGCAAACGTTTCTCATTGAAATGTGTGCGATATTATATCGATCCGAAAGCCGAATTCGTTTCTACTTGAACAACATTAAGCATTTCCGAGAAGAACGCGGCCTCCATTGTGATATCGACAAATCTTCTTTGTACGTCAATAACTAGAGGATCGTATTTATTCTTTTAGGTGGTGGGGAATACATTACTACATACTTTTCAGCGAGAAACTCTATAACGCGAGATCAGTTCTCAGAGTAAGCAGTTTGCAAATCAGTCAAATTAGAATAGTTTTGGATTATACCGAAAACTATAATTATACAAATCTTTATCTAAAAAAAAATCCGAAACATGATCAGTAAAGATTAAGCTGTAATCTATAATATAAATCTCACCAGTTTGTTTAAATGTATGTATGTATGTATGTATGTATGTATGTATGTATGTATGTATGTATGTATGAAGGATTAAAAACAAGACCTTCCAAAGGGCGAATGAACTCTTTTTCTGGGTCAACGGCCAACTAGCACCGTGTATATTTGTGTGTGTGTGTGTGTGTGTGTGTGTGTGTGTGTGTGTGTGTGTGTGTGTATTGGGTTAGAGAGGGCTCCCGTAAGCCGTGGTGAAGGCAACCTTTCTAGGAGAAGCAAATCTCTGATTTAAAAAACCATAAAGCGGAAGACCATTACCCGCATTAAGCTGGTCTGCAGTTTAATTTGTTGCTGGCTATCTTGCTCTTGCTTGTTGCTGGATCTCAACATTTTGAACCGAGAGAGAGACTTAGCTGTCGTACAAAGCTAAGACTC
>NC_136498.1:72406259-72581259 GCF_053919585.1 Euprymna scolopes
GTATGATTTATTTTCATAAATTCTTTCTGCTGAATCTGCCCAGGACTTGCTGTTACATTGGATATTCAATTCGTTACAGATGATCCAGTGGTCATTTTTACGTACTCCACTGTGTCGCATTGTATAGCAACTGGCCCCCAACAGATATCAGATAACTCACACAGTCTACTTCTGTGTGGCAGAATCTGGCCTGTAATCCTTGTCGTTGCTAAGACCAATCATCTTCTTTAAAGTATTGAGCATTCAGCATTGACCTTGGGCAGCCATCATCATCCTTTATTTATTATAGTAGAATGATCCTCTTTTGAGCCAGTCTACAGAGTTTTCCGTATTGATCATTTGTCTCATTTAAAGTGTATGCAAATAGTTGTAGACACGTACATAATAACAGGCCTACTTCCACTGCTTAATTCCTGCTTTTATTCATCATGTCACCTAGGATTCTGGCTACTTTTAAGTGAGCCATCTTACATTAAATTTTGAAGGATATTATTTTCAAATAAGCAATATTTTAAAGAATAAATAAATTTAGCATATATTTGTAGAAAAAAGGTATATAATGTACATTAGGACATTTAAGGAAATTGAAAATGTTAGATATTGCTGGTCGGCGATTATTATGATTAATAAAGCAAAAAGTTTTGTAAGCTAAAATATATTTTAAATAATTATAATATTTAGATGTTACTTTATATTTAATAGTTACCAGGAATGTAAAGTTAACAATGTTATCATAATAACTTAGCTGACAACTTAGAAATAATGACATGTAAAAACAACAGGTGATTATCTTAGTAACGTTTGCTAATGATGTCATTTAGAGAGGGAGTCTTTTTGAGATACATGGAAGTTCGTTAGTGTTCAGAGTTGTGGAGGAGACTAATAGAAAATTGAGGAGCAGACCGGTCGAATGGATCAAAGCACCCGGAGAATCTAGGACCAGCGTTGCAACTTTCCAAAAGAGAAAAAACACTTTGAAATAAAAGTTGCCGAAAAGAAAAACCGAGGGTCTGCCATTATTGGGGAGAATCCCCATTGCAAATTTTTCTGTTACGACAGGACCAAAAATGTACCAAATATATATTTCCGATTAACCAGATGTTGAAAACCCCAAATAAGTGTTATTCGTCTTTTGTGTTGCAAAGGTATTTACGTGTATTATTGTTCCGCCATGGACTGTAATTAAATGTGCATGCACATAAAATAAACTATATACACACGTATATACACACGTATATACACTCGCATACAATCATACGATAATAGAAACGCATAAATATATACTCGGTTTACATCCACCATGTTATACAGACCCCACATTACAAAAAGATTATTAATTGATTTGATTTTCAATCATTGATACTCCAAAAGCAAAAATCACATGAACAAACAATTGAATTTCATTTAAATTCAATAATTTTTATATTTAATCCGTTCAGCCATTGTTTTTTGTTTTTTTTTTTTGTTTTTTATTATTAGCTTCAGCATAGAAGTAGGAGTAACTAAGCCCTCATAATACAAATTCCTCGTCTTATAACTCATATCACCGTGCATTTTAGTTGCTGCTTGTTTCATCCGGTGTGTATGCAAATAATCCCAAACAAGAACATAATAGCAGACCTAACCTAATTACACTGCTTGATTATTACTTACATTCTTCCTGTCGAATACTAGTGGAGTTACTTTTATATGTCCCACTTTATATCATACTTCATCGGAAATAAAATAATTTTGATCTGTTTGTCGAAAAGAAAATCAAGTTTGTGTACAGAACAGAAAAAAAAAACTGGTGCGGTTTTATTTATTCATAGGTTGGTCGTTTAGGGAGATCATATTGCATCTTCGAGGTGAAAGGTTACCAATCTTTGTTTAAAACAAAAATCAAATATAAACCTTGGAAACTGTAGTTGGGAAATATAATATCACGTTTTTAAAAGTCACTGTGCAAAACTATTAGGATTTCAGACTGAGTTATTTACTGGAACGACATTGCTTTAAAGACGGTGTGATATCGACTTTTTTCTTCTCGACTGTAAAAGATACGACTCCCATACAAGGCAACGATATCACGACCTTCTAATGATTTATTGAGCAAACATTCAGATTTTACTCAACCATAAGTGGGACCCATGGAAATTCAGCAGTTGCTTGTCTCCTGATTTCTCTTATTCCTTCACCCTAAAATATTACTTTATAGCCACTTGAGGATTACGGTGAATGAAATTATTAGTTGAACTATGCACAGTACCATGAAAAAATTAAGAAACGATAGTTAAAATAGGCAGAATTTGATTATTTAATACTAGCGGAACCTGTGGAAATTCCACAGGGGACTCATTCATATGTAATATATTGATGTTGGCATTCTGTAGATGTTCAGTGTAAATGGGGACGCTCTGATATTATTGTAGCTCTTTTGTTAAAACTGTAAAAGTATTTATCTAAGCTAGCAGAGACGCCCAGCCTAGCCCGGTTGTAAAGTACGCTTAGATATGATATTTTAATTCTTGCAGATTTCGTATATATTATTATAGAGTTAATGTTCTATCGATTTTTATACACTGTAAAGTTGTGATTTCAAAAATATAAAACATATCCATATGGCTTGGGTACATAAGATTGAATCGACTATCTATATCCATCTATCTATCTATCTATCTATCTATATATATATATATATATATATATATATATATATATATATATATATATATCCTTCAGCTATAATCGAAATCGAAACAAAAACTTATAAAAGAATTCTTGGTAAAATCATTTATAAAAAATAGATGATTTAAGTGACATCAGCTATAATCGAAACCGAAACCAAAACTTCTGAAGAATTCTTGGTAACATTATTTATAACAAGAAATAGAAGTCCATATCAATAAGACGACAGTCACTCAGATATAAGCGTGACACGCAAAATAAATAGCACACGCTATCCTATTAATATATAGACTAGCGGGACCTGTGGAAATTCCACAGGGGACTCATTCATATGTAATATATTAATGTTGGCATTCTATAGATGTTCAGCGTAAATGGAGACGCTCTGACATTATTGTAGCTGTTTTGTTAAAACTGCAAAAGTATTTATCTAAACTAGCACGAACGCCCGGTAAAGCCCGGTCGTAAAGATATTTTTATTCTTGCATATTTCGTATATATTATTACAGAGTTACCGTTCTATCGATTGTTATATATTATGAAGTGGCGATTTCAAAAATAAAAAATATAGCTATATGATTGGGCGCATTATCTTGAATCGAAACCGAAATAAAAACTTATGAAAAAAGTATATGTAGGAGTTCCTTCAGTCATAATCGAAACCGAAACCAAAACTTATGAAGAATTTTTTATAAAATTATTTATAAAAAAACATAGATGATTTAAGTGACATCAGCTGTAGTCGAAACCGAAACGAAAACTTATGAAAAATACTTGGTAAAATTATTTATGAGAAGAAATAGAAGAACATAACAATTAAACGACCCGGATGTAAGCGTGACACACAAAAGAACACACACGCTATCGTATTAATATATAGATGATAAGTATTGAATATTCATTCTTTTTGTGGACTGTTATCCTCGTCTTCATAGTTAAAGGAATCAATTACTAGGGATAAATTAAAAGACTCAGCATTCCTATCCCTCCGTGTTTAATCACATGGAGAAGGCCAGAGGATGAGTTGGCGGAAACGTGATTAAACAGCAACGGCTATGAAGATGAGGATACCACTTCGCAAAAGCAGTGAATGCACAAATTATGAGGCCTCATCCCAAAGGATTCCAAAAATAGAACAAAAATAAAAAAATAAGTATTTGTTAACATTGAACTTGAAAGGATCATGTTGTTGTCAGCTGGGAAGCAAGTCCATAGTGTTGTCTTGTGCAGAAGTGAAGTTTTAAGTAAGAAACTTGGTACATTGAAGTTCTGGTTGTATTTTAGCAACAAAGAGGAGGTCCGTTGCAGTGCAGCAAACCAAACGAGTTTTGCTGTGTTTTTGGTATACAAGAGGGATTAGATATTATGGTCCAGTCAAACACAAATATGACAATAAAGCAAATGCCTTTTCTGGATAAAATAAAATGAAGTCATCTATAAGATATTATCTCCCTTGACATCTAAATGTCCCTTAAATATATCAAATGTGTCGTTTACCTAGACGATAACCATAGAATTATATTTATGACGTTTTATTGGATTTAGGTACAATTCATTTTGAAATAAGTAAAATCTAAATGTTTTACAGACACCGACACCGGATGCTCCTCAATTACTATTTTTGTGATCTTACCTACTTACAAACGAATGGACATACGAATGTACAGACTAACGCGATCCGTGGAAATTCCACGATTATTTATTTATTTTTATAATTTTCTTCATATCTAACTGTTTGTTGTAATATTTTTCTTGTAATAATAAATATCTGCCATATTTGTCGTATGAAAGGTCGAACTTTAAAACGATACTGATCTTGGTAAAATCCGTCGCCTCTATTGAAAGTTTAAGGCAGATATGCAAACAGACAGACATACATACATACATTTATATATTGGTAACTAAAAATTTTCGACCCAAACTGATGAAAATGCTTGCCCTATCTCTGAATACCCATTATGTAAAATTTCAAATATTTAGACCAGAAATTGTCTTAGGAATTTGGAAGAGACCGCAGAGGTCAATTTTTTAAAACTTTGACCCCTATTATGACTCTTAAAATTTATTGTTCTGGGCTCAAATCAAGTTATTAAGTTAGTTCCATGTCCAAGGAACATATATCTAAAATTTTAATGCGTAGACCGAAAATTGTCGGAGGAGTTTCGAAGAGTTCTCAAAGGTCAAACCGTTAAACTTTGACCCCTTGATCGCCAAATTTCTAGCTAAAAACCAATCACGTCGATTTTCCCAAATCTCAGTACCCTGTATATCAAATTTTGAGTCTATAGACTAAAAATTGACAGAGTTATTGTGTAGGAAAATGTACACAGACACTTTCACTTTTATATATATATAGATAAATAAATAGATGGAAAACAAAAATATATATAGATATAGAAAAATAATAGATAGATAGATAGATAGATAGATAGATAGATAGATTTGTTTAACAAAAATATATACGCAAAAAAATATATATGGAAACAATTTTGTATTTACTATAAACTTTTTTCGCAAATATTATGCAAGTATAAATCATGTAGAATATCTGCATGAATATAATTACAGGTAATAGTTAACTAAAGATTATTATCCCATTAAAAAACCGAAAAAACTAATACGGAATTAATTAAAATGAATGTTTAAAAGAATATGCAAATTAGCTAGATTGTTTGCTAGTGAATGCAATTCCACAACCAAGATATAAGAAAATTGTATTTTCTTTTTAAATAAGTAGAAAAGAGGGTTTTTAATATGAATATCGATACACACAAAAGAAAAACAAATTTATAGGAGTATAGATAGAAGATAGATAGATAGATAGATAGATATAATGGACATTATCTGTGTGTTTATCTTATGTACTCCGAAACGTCTGGGCCGATATTTTTTCCTTTCGCATAAAGGTACTTGATGTGTCTGGGGGTGTTCTTACATAGGTTTTGTATCGGAATGCCTTCGATAAGTATTGAAAGTCGAAAATCGAGAAAATCCTATCATAAAAGGAACTGTCCGATTTTGACCATAGTTAACACTTTTATACGACTTACATCACAAGTGAATTTAAAAAGTGTTATTATCGCACAAACAGATATGGCCAGCCTATAAAATCAGTGTAGATTTTGGGATCGGTCGGAATCAAGCGTCAGTTTGGCCACTACCGAAACTTTTGACCAAAGTCCTCCACCTTTTAACCCCGAACTCCTTGCATTAATTGTAAGAAATCTTTCTTACCGCTTTTTTCTCCTTGAACAGTGGCAAAAAAGACAATCACAACAAATGCCTACCTTTAAAATTCAATACAAATTTTATTGATCCTCGGTTGCAAGAAAGGAATGGCCGTCTTTTGGCTCTGTTAACAGAGTTATTAACAACCTCGTGTGGTCATAGTCTTTGATTCTTCAACAGGAAATTGAAGCAGGTTCATTCTGTCTTCAAAGATATGTGTTTGCAGCTGTAGAAGGAGTCGATAAGATACCTTCTCATGTAAAGGATCCAATATTCGCACTGACAGCATAGTGCAGAAGTCCATGAAAATGTTAGTGGGGTAATTCATACCAATAAAAGTCTCTTAACGGACTTAATGGAGATGTGCTTATATTTAGACATAAAATAAATTGTTTCAAGTCTCTAGCGGACTTATGGTAATGTGCCTAATTATTTAGGCATAAGATAAATTGTCTTAAAAAGATGAAATTTGGAGGCTCCATGCCTATTGCGAGGGTGAGGAGTTTCAAGCGTCCTTCTAGGATTTATCTACTTGATGTGACTGGAACGGATTCTGCCCATCCGTCCAGTTCAATTTCTTCGCTGAAACTGAAACACAAACACGCAAAATACAAAAAGCCCGCGAAACAGCAACATTTCGCAAAAAATAAAATCGGTCAATCTAATGGGAGGCATGATGTAATTGTCAAATTTCTTACATAATGCCACTCAACGTATGGATTAGTTCCATGAAAGGTGAAGAGATAGATGGAAACCCTTCGTGAAAATTGAGATATCCCCGATTTTTTTTAAGTTTTAACCATAAATATAAGACATCGATTAATAAATGTTTGCAAAATGTCGGTTTCTTTTGGGACAATGTAAAGATTGGTATGAGGCATAATATGAGCACAACCTATCATTTGAAAAGTAAAAACTTTTAGATTTGCATCAAATGTGATCCCTAGTTATTAGGCACCAATTAAGCCTGAATTTCATTTTCTCCCTGGAATCTAACGGTAGCTAAGTGGTTAACAATACGGACTGACAACCTGGTGTCCCAAGTTCGAATTCAGTCTGTTCCACAGAAACACTCTCACTTAGGGATGTTGGCAACCTTCACGTCGTCTCTCCCATAAGTATTCGGTGTTTTTTATAGATGCAATCCTTACTAGAAAGATATCGGGGAAACCAATGCCAATAACAAAATCATCTAATCTTACGATACAAAGGAAAGGATAAATTTATTATAAAGCCTCCCCTTAGCCATGAGCCTTAAATCAAAATCATGAAATGTACTTTGATCAAAATCGAAATAAGGATTCTAGACATATGGTTCAGTCGCATTTAATTTTCGTAAGGTGGC
The DNA here is from genome assembly GCF_053919585.1 of Euprymna scolopes. Taxonomy (NCBI): domain Eukaryota; kingdom Metazoa; phylum Mollusca; class Cephalopoda; order Sepiida; family Sepiolidae; genus Euprymna; species Euprymna scolopes. The sequence goes on from NC_136498.1 coordinate 72,413,500, forward strand.
ATAAACGTGGTACAAAACTGTGGTGTTTGGGGAATTTATGTTACCCGTCCTAGGATGGGTATCCTTCTAATAAAATACAAAATTACTTGGCATTTGAATTACCGTGCATGCAATGAAACATTAAACTAAAAAACAATATTAATCACATTTATATATGGTTTTTAAATGTTTATCTATTTTATGCTAAATGTTCTTTTTTTTTCGCAACATTCCAATACATTATCTCCTGTTTCTGCTTATCTCTGTGTGATATTGCTGATTCATTTTAGTTCTTTAGAACTTGTTGGCAGAATACTTACCAAAATGCCAGATAACAAGTTCTTATACTGTTTGATGTGAGGTGTCTTTGAGGATTCTCACGCAATCTGCAACGTTCACGCCCGCCTAATACTGCTGCGTAATGAGTTTCAGATGCCACTTTCCCTTTTAGTCAGAGGTTTAGTCCGTCGGGTGGGCGATCTGCTTGCCATGCTTTAAATTAAAATATCATTTTCATCACTAACCGTCTAGTTTGAATTTTGGAGGCGCTCTTACTGTAAATGAGCCCTTCCCTAAAAGTATCCATAGTAAATGTCCAATATAAACAGAGGTCACCTTATCATCGCATGTAGGGGAATCATATCTCACAAAGCGCAGATTCCAAGACCTACCCGCCCGTGGAACACTGTTCCGCTGGTACAGTATTCAAGTCCGATGTAAAAAAGTTCTTGTTAAATCGTTTTCTTGAATAATCATATTATTCCCAACTTACATCATTAACCATTACTACACTAACAACTTTCATTCATGAACCTTTATCCTCGTTGATGAGGGTGAGCGGTGTACCCCGTCAAAACTTCCGCGAACGTTATCCTGCTATATTTGGTTACTCTACGAGTGTACATAAAACATTGTGAGCGTGCACAGGGTTCCCCTTTATAAATGACCTGTAGTCTGAGGCCCCACTTAATCATGCCCATTTCAAATCCTTGATACCTTTTCTATCATTTTATGTGGTCAGTTTAATATAATAGTAAACCATTTCGCCTATTCGTGTAAAGACAGACACACATACATTGAGCTTTATTATATATATATATATATATTGTATATATATATATACATACATATATATATATATATATATATATACGATGGTGGGGCAGTGCAGTAGGCCTTGCCCAGTAATAAAATCCTCTTAAATATGATGTATTAATGATATATTAATATTTATCCTAAGTTCGTATACATTATTATAGAGCCAATTGTCTATCGATTTTTCCATATGATATTAACTATTACTACACTATCGCCTTGCATTCATTAACCCTTACTCTCGAGTTACATTCTGGCCTTAATAAGTGGTTATTCCATAAAAAGTCGTTCTTGAAGCCGAAAGAGATTTAATGAACATAGTTATAAAACAATATACTTAGTTTTATCTTCAGCAAAACATTTTTTTCTTATTTTCCTTCAGTGTAAAATGGCAGGGACCAAAAGATTCTTTCTGAGGACTAGCATTATCTCTTTACTAGTTTTTTGTTTCATTTTTTTTTTCTTTTTCAAGGATTGTATGGTGCAACAGATCCTATGCTAGGGTCTTAGTTTCGGCCTAACGATTGCAGAGTATCAAAGGGTTCTTTTTAGAATTTTTACTGTCTCCTGGATTGTTCATATTGTACTTCATAGACACTTGAACAGCAAGTGATGGGTTCCAGATAGTTTACAAGGCTTCTTGTCATAAGACCTGCTGCACTAATCAATACTGGTATTATATGTATTTGGTTTAGCCTTCATGTTGTTCTGAGGTCATTTTCGAGAGCGTCATATTTTTCAGATTTTTTCTCTCATCCCTATTTAGTCCGTAGTCATTAGAAACCGTGACATCGATGACATTTGCTATATGTAAAGTTTTATTCCATATATCAATGTCCGGTTTTACGCCGTGTGATAAACTAAAGTTCTCCCTTACTTCTAAAACGCTCAGTAAAGAAGTGAATATTATTTTTCCTCTCTGCAACTGACCATTTCACAACATCATACTATATATTTCTTGTCTCTTGGTTTTACCGAATTCCAAGACAAGAACATGCCTAGTCTGGTGGCGTATCCGGCAAAGTACCGTTACTTGAGAGAATGTCATTTGAACAAAGTACACCATTCTTCCTATGAGCCATTGTATAGCTCTCGAAAGATCTTTTCTTTTTTTTTTTTTTTGACTTCGAATAATATATTATTTGGAATAGTTGGTAAGTTTTTACTTACATGGTGAAGTATAATCGTATCAAGTTGTCTGGGTAAAACTTTGTACAGAGAGATGAAAGACACTTGAAGATATTGCATGATAGGAAACTGAAACCCTCAATATATATATATATATATAAGTGAAATTGTCTGTGTGTACATTTCTATACCAAACTACTCTGTCAATATTTTCGGCCTAAAAACTCGAGATTTGATATAAGGGTATTGAGATTGGGGAAAATCTTTTTAATCGGTTTTCGGTCAGAAATTTGACATCAAGGGGTCAAAATTTAACGATCTGACCTTTGAAAACTCCGACAATTTTGGGTCTAAACACTTGGAATTTTAAATGTAGGTTACTTGGACATGAATTAAACTTTTTAATTTGATTGGAGTTCAAAGCAATAAATGGTAAAGGGTTACATTTAGGGTCAAAGTTGTTAAAAAAATTACTTCTGCGGTCTCTACCAAATTACTCAGCCAAATACTGGTCTAAACATTTGAAATTTTACATAAAGAGTATTCATACATAGGTAAGTTATGAACAATACATAGGGCCCGAACAAAGCCAGACTGAACTGCTAGTATATATATATATATATATATATATATATATATATATATATATATATATATACTAACATTGATGCCCGGCGTTGCCGAGGTGTTTGGAGGTGTATGTTGAGCAAAAAAAAAAAAAGTGGTAGTAGGAAGGCAGGCTCGAATCCGTACCGCGAAGGAGAAAAAAAAACGGGAAAAAAACGTGACGTCTTTGCTGTTACGACTCCTGCCAAACCGGAAGTGACGTAGGTTTAAATTAAGGCTAGACAATCGAAAAGAGGGGATGACTTTCGAAAATATCGGCGAAAAAAGCGACCCCTCCCTGTATAAAGTGGCCAGTTGAGGGTGAAGAAATTAATCTTTTTAGCTTATTTTTCGGTATTTGTCGTCTGAAGGGTCGAGCTTCAAAACAATACTGATCTTGTGAAAATCCGTCGCCTCTGTCGAAAGTTTTAGGCAGACATGTAAACATACATACATACGTTTATATATTTGTAGCTCAAATTTTCGACCCAAACCGAGTAAAAAGCTTGCCCTATCTCTAAATACACTTTATGTAAAATTTCAAATGTTTACACCAGAAATTGTCTGAGTAATTTGGTAGAGACTACAAAGGTCAAATTTTGTTTAACTGTGATCGTTATTATGACCTCTTTACATTTATTGTTTTGGGTGTAAATCAAGTTAAGTTAGATTCATGTCCAAGGAACGTATATCTAAAATTTCAAGTGTTTAGACCTAAAATTGGCGGAGGAGTTTGGAAGAGTTCTCAAGGGTCGAATCGTGGAACTTTGACACCTTAACAGTCAATTGTCTGGCCGAAAATGGATTAAAACGATTTTCCTTAATCTCAGTACCCTGTATATCAAATTTCGAGTCTGTAGACTGAAAATTGACAGAGTTATTGTGTAGGGAAATGTACACAGACAGACAGACACTTTTACTTTTATATGCATATATATATATAGAAAGAGGGGGGAAAGAGATGATGATGATGATGAGGAGGAGGAGGAGGAGGAGGAGAATGGAAATAGTATTCCGACGAAATAGGGAAATAAAACAGGAACAAACCATGTTATATGTTCATCAACGTTTTCTCTTTATTTCGAGACTTTCTCTGGACGAATGAAATTAAGAAAACAAAACACCAGTACAAATATTTTAAAATGTATTTTTGATGTAATAAAATGTATGAACCTATTACACTTCAGAAACGAAAAGGTCGTTGGAAATGCTAAAAAGGGGAAGACAAAGTGTCGTGAAAAGGGGGAAGATTTTTATGACGTCATATAGTCGTTAATATATTTAAAAAGATATGATGCAATCCATATTCTTTTAGGAAAAAATATGTTCGTTACAATTTAAATGGATGTGTAACTCAGGTGAAATGAGTGCATTTTTGTTATGTAATTTATTCACTGAGTATATGCATTAATTATTGTAAGTGATGTTTTTCTGTAATGTGAGAGAGTTAATCTGTGTTTAAAATTAAATTATGTTCGTTTTAATAGAAGTTTACTTATTAACGGCGATACGTTATTGGAGCCTCCACGTGGTTTATTTGGGCTTGAATTTGTGATAAGCGCTGATTCAAAAAATATCCGTCGTGGTTTATTTGAAATAATTTGAACTATTTTTGCTATAATATATATAAATCCTACTTTAGCATCCATTATTCTCTCTCTCTCTCTCTCTCTCTCTCTCTCTCTCTCTCTCTCTCTCTCTCTCTCTCTCTCTCTCTCTTCAACAACCTATCTATCTGCTGGTGCTACCAGAAAAAAAAATGTCTGAATATACGGACTTACTGATCTATAATGCATTAAGCATTGATGCTGTTGTTTTCGTTATTTCGATTTTTCTTTGCAAAACTCAATCATGTCCTGCAAAATCAATAACAAAACCACCATTTTCCTCTACAAATTAATTATATACCAAAAACAAATATTCGAAAATATAAAATCTTTAAGCGAAAAAAACTTTTAATAAAATAACTGAATTCGGCATTAAGTAATCAGAAAAGTTGTGATATGTAGTAAAACGAAACGAAACAACTATCAAGTTGAAAAGAAAGTTCTTGCGGTTTTTAACTTTAAAATTCAGATGAACGGTTCAAACAAAAGTTTATTGATCAAAATAAGCACCATCAGAATCAACACACTTTTGCCAACGCAAAACAAGTGTATTAATGTCAGTAACGTAAAAATCTTGCGTTCTGGTGGCGATGAAATTGCTGAAGGTGTTTTTGATATCGTTTAGGTTGTTTTTAGCCTTTCTCATGCAGAAAGGTGTTGAGATGCTTGAAAAAAAATGGTAGTTGGTAGATGAGAGGTCTGGGAAGTATGGCCGGTGAGGCAGAGTTTCGTAGTCTAATTCGTTCAATTTCTGCAGGGTCGGTTTAGCAACGTTCAGTCCGGCATTGACCTAGAGGAGAATTGGGTTTTTTCCGGTTGACTAATGCTGGGTGTTTTTGTCGAAGTGTCTGATGCATTTCCGCCAAATCACCATGCTTAAACTATCAGTGTGCTGTGCGTCGTAGTAGTTCCTTAGCCAAAAGTTTTTTTGATATCCCGATCTGTTTTAGTGGTTTTCGGCCTTGCTTGAATTAAAATAAGAAAATTGCGCGAATTTGCTTTTTTTCCATCTTGTGTTCAACGTTTCAAAAGAAAAAATAATTGTTTTAAAACGATTGTAATTTAAACGGTTAGATTGATCAAAAAACGCTCTATAAAATGATATTAAAAGTAAAGGTATCATAACGAAAACTTATTTGAAAATACATCATTTGAAATCAAAATTAAACACTCCGTAAGAACTTTTTAGTCAACCTAATATATTTATCTTTTTCAATTGTTGTCCTCCCATTCAAATGTTTTAACATTTTCAGTCAAGTGTCTGTAAGCAATCTGTTTATAATCCCGTTTTATTTAATGTCCATTACTTCCGATTGCCCTTCTTTCGTTCTTCTATCTCTCTCCCTCTCTCTCTCTCTCTCTCTCTCTCTCTCTCTCTCTCTCTCTCTCCATCTCTCGCTCCCCCTCTCTCTCTCTCTCTCTCATTTTTTCTCAATGTCTCAATCCTTGACTTCCAATTTAAATGTTTTCCTAATCATTCAGCCTACGATTATTACTCTATCAAAATGTCAAATCACGTGACGAAATCAATTACCTAGAAGGATAATTACATAACATAAGACAAGTAATTGCTAAACCGAATTCTTAGTGAAAAATGATTCTTCGTAGCTGATTCAATCTGAAAGCTTCTATTAGTTCTAATAAAACACTGTGTATTATTAATGAAAAATGAAATAAATTCCAAATACAATGAAAACACCTTTAGATTCGTAGGTCATCAGTGTAAGCCCAAAAGAATCTGCGACGTTATAGTAGAGAGAAGGATATCGGATTGTGTTATTATCTAAATTATATCCAATGCCTAACAACCTGTAATGTGTGCGTCCTGCAATCGCCGTACTTTTTTGTTTTGTTTTGTTTTGTTTTCTTGGTTTGTTTTTGCGTGCTTTTTTCATAGAAATACGGTTAGTTAACATAGCGCAATATTTATTTTTTTTATTGCTTTAAAGGTTACTAGTTTGAGAGTGCTAGGTACGTGCAATTTAATGGTGAAAACTGATAGGTTCGTAATTATAAAAGCCGGTTAATCATCATATTTTATAAAGTTCCCGATTACTTTTTTATTGTGTTCTGAAAAGAACATATTTGAACATTTTTTTCATTTTCCTTCAGTGTAAAGTCGCAGAGGTCAAATGATTTCTTCTCTTTACTAGTTTTTTTTCTTTGTTTGTTTGTTTGTTTGTTTGTTTGTTTGTTTCATTTTCATTTATTCATCAATGCTCTTTGTGTTTGTTTGTTTGTTGGTTTTTTTGTTTGTTCTATTTTGTCCTTTGAATCTGGATGATTAAGGCCTAACGTTAATCTCTAAAACAAAACTGTATTTTTACACGTTAAAAAAAAACTCATAATGAAAAATGTTTTCGTGGCGGCTCCGAAGACTTGAAAATTCAACTAAATTTGAAAGTCAAATAATTAATTTTCAAAATTTCTTAGAAGATTAATATTAGTTTTCTAAGATTATTTCAAAGATAATTAGCAAAGTAAAGTTTTTTTATGCTGAATTTTAAACAGAAATCTTATTTTTACTGAAAAAAAAATGTTCAAGTGAGAGGTTAGTAACAGAAACCGATTGTCGCACAATCAAAACAAAGGTCTGTGCAGAATTTCTATGGAAGCCGAAAATGTTAAAACGCTAATTTTATTATTGAAAGAGAAGTTGAAATTTAAATTTCTGTATGTTGTAGATTATAAAAAGATTCATTAATTCCTATCTAGTTATAATAAAAAGGAAACGTTTAATTAGAATTGTTTTCAATGTATGCAATAAAATTTTTATTTTTACAAAAATTAATATTTAATTTTAACTTTTTAATTCATGGACATTTTTAACAATAGACAACAGTATTATTGGTTTAAAATTCCTAAATTCAGTATTATTCTGAAAATATTGATTGTTTTTCCTTAACATTTAAAATACAGCTTTTGTAAAATATCTACGGCACTAAAACCATTATTTATAAATAATTAAATAATACACGGTGAGTGAAATGTAAACGGTGTCTGTGCGTGTGTTTTTTATAAAATTTCCAACCCGTCCGTCCCCAAATTAATCATCAGTAGAAATAATCCCATTTTTTTAATTATTTTTTCTTAGTGACGTTGATCCTCAATTTTTTTACTTTTTTATTTTCAAGATTATAAAAATAAATTCTTATGATGGCGTTTACACATTCATGCGTACAAGGAAAATATAATATCACATATAAAATTTTCACAAGAATTGTTATCATTACAATCGCATGTTAACGTGTAGATTCCGTCGCAAGGAAACAGAAAAAAAAAGAAGAAAGAAGCTCGACTCGCTTTTTCAGTTTTAGACAAATGGCCTTTATTCGTGGTATTTCCAACAACGCACAGCTTCTTGTTTTAAACAGTTCATTTCTCAAAGAAACATGCCTTTTTAATACGCTCTCGTCACACACGTCTCGTTCGCTGCTATTTTTCGGCTATGTCTTGAACATGTGCTTTTCCATCCTTCTCTGGTCACGTGTGTCTATTTATCTATGCTTTTCTTTCTCTTCGCTGTGGCATCACACCGCTCACTGACTCACTCATTTGTATATGTATTATGCGGTTATTGCTACCTGGCCAGCAGCTCTGTTACATATATAGTTACGAGGGGCGTGCAATAAGTAATGCCCCTGACCTACTTCCCATAGGAGTAGAGCAACGAAACTTGGCACAGTTATTAGTCTTTCTCTACATAGGAACCACTCAGAGTTATGCATTTCTCCCATCGTTTGGTGCAGCTCTGGAGATCGTTTTTGTAGAACACCCCAGGTTGGTCCTCCAACCACGATGTGACTTCAGAAATCAAGGCTGCATCATCTGGGAAACGTTTTCCTTTCAAAAACAACTTCATGGCTGGGAAGAGGTGAAAATCAGGGGGTGCAAAGTCAGGAGAGTAGAGAGGATGGGGCAGGATTTCATAACCACATGCCCGTGCTTCTGATCTGACAACATGCAAGTTGTGGACCGGGGCGTTGTCCTGCAGGAGGAGGGTACCTTTGCTGATCTTGCACCGCCTCTTGATTTTGATAGCTTCGCTTAATTTCCTCAAAAGTGAAGCATAATAGGCTCCTGTAATTGTGGTACTCTTTGCCAGGAAATCTGTCATCACTACTCCGTCCTGGTCACAGAAGACTGTGAGCATAACCTTGCCAGTGGAGGGCTGCACCCTTGCCTTTTTTGGAGATGGTGAGTCCAAGTGCTTCCACTGCATTGACTGGGATTTGGTCTCTGGATCATAGTGATGAACCCATGTTCCCAGGTTTCATCCTGTGTAATCAGTCTTTTGAAAAACCTTCACTCATCTTCTTGGCACATCTCCAAATTCATCCTCGAGCACTCGACGCGTTCTCGCTTCTGGAATGGTGTGAGCAACCTGGGAATCCATCTGGCAGACACCTTGTGCATATGCAAATGGTCATGAATGATAGTTTCCACAGATCCTGTACTAATCTTGACATCTTGGGCTATTTGGCGAATAGTAATGCGCTGATCTTCCAAAATGGCAGCCCCAACTTGACGGACAGATGCCTCATCAATTGCAGAAGGGGGGCGACCAGGTCTGGGAGCTGTTTCCACAGACTTCCGGCCATGTTTGAATTCACAATGCCAGCGTTTTACTAGGTCATATGATGACATGTGTTTAGCCTTGAAGATAAAACATTTCAATTTCTTCAGACGTTTTATAAACAGCTTTCGTTAAAAAAAGAACATATTATTCCATTTAACCTTTTATTGTTTAAATAATGTGATTTTGCTTGTTTTATGCAAAAAATAACGGTTGAAAAGGCATTTTACGCTCAGTAATGAGCTTTGGAAGATTGTCGGTGAAAAAAAAACACGATCGCCAAACGATAAGCGTTTATTATTTCTTGGAAAATCACTCGCAAATGCGGCTGTTTCACTCGCAACGTAAAGCCATGCGAAGCGCATTTGCACATATAGCTTTTGGATATGAAACTATTCTCGTTAATGAGACTGGAAAATCTCTTTACTTTTGGAATTAAATTTTTGTACAAATTTAAATATACCGTGACCAAATATCTAGCTGCCAAACTCTCAACCTAAGTTGCACTCTTATAAATCTTGTTTCTATCACAGTAATTCCTGATGCTTCAGCTGCAGCTCTTGTTGCGTATAAACTCTGAACTGCTATATATCAGTCGAGGATCCGTTCACAACAATCAATCTAACGGGGAGTCGCGATTTTTGTGGCCTTTTATCTGTCATGATAGGGTATTAGTCCACTCTCCCAAGCTTTGCCTCCCCTCTTCAGAGTGAAATAAGTTTATTGCTTATTGACTGTGTTACATAGCGTGCATGGCTATATGTAAATACATGCGCAATGACGTCACCGTTAAAGAATAAAGACTTTAAAAAGGAGATCACGTGAGAGACGTAAATAATGTTCGAGATTACGTGAGAAAGAAAAAAAACGTTCGAGATCACGAGAAAGAGACGTTGATAACGTTCGAGATCATGTGAGTGACGTCACGACTGTAATAATCAGGAAATAAATGTTACAAAGAAAAGGCGAGTTGAAGTTCTCTTCTCATCTTTGTTCACTTTACGACTGAGGCTACAACGCGTGTTGATTCCCGGACAACGTTACACTTGACGCGCCCTAACTGGGAAATGCTGATGGAGTCAACTAGGCGTTTTTAATAGACCAGATTCCTTTTCTTTTGGGGGCGCTGGCTTGACTCTTCTCCATCACTACCCTCGAATCTTGTATCACATCTTCCTGCCATCGGGAAGGAAGTAACATCTAGATGCAATATGCCATAATTAGGGTGATCTTTTTTTTAAATTCTGACTCAGTATCGCTGATTTCAAAATCTGCGACGGTATACATTCTTTTGGTCACTCACCTCTTGAATAAGTTAACAGAAGTTTGATAATATCTAAGTGCTTTAAACAAGATAGAATCATCTAATAAGAAAAACAGCCTCAAGTAATTACTCAATTGCGTGTTTCTGGAGCTTGAAAGAAAACATAAATTTCATAAATACCCAAGTGCCTGAATACGCAAACCCAGCATAAAAGTTCAACTAAATATTAAAAGCGAATCGTTATATTCACCTGAAAACTTTTATAAAGGAATTCGTCAAAATAACTTGGAAACGTTAACAGAAATTCCCAAGCGACGTTAAAGACTTATACTGGAAGACATATTTTAGATTATATCTCTACTCTTATAAAGTTACACATTAATTCTTGTTTTTATTTTTTTGTTTGTTTTATTGTGATAGAGAAAAAGATTGCTTATCAACGCGGGTGGATTTGCCTGAATGCTTTAAAGGAGTAGAGTTACTTCCCTTACATTGTCGTACCCTATCCGTAGAATGCTCTAAATATTTTATTTCTTAAAGCAATTATTTACAGATGTTCATGCGTTCCGCCCTCTACGGCTCTTCAGAGTGGCTAAACCTGTGACGAGATTCGAAACTGAGATAACAGTTACAGTAATCCACCGCTTCTGCCAATCGGTACGGAATTCCACCAGAATTATTGGATATTTTTATCGCTCATAAATGCGTGACCATTATTTTTTATTAATCATTTTTTTGTTGTTGTTATTGTTGTTGCTGTTGTTGTTGTCGTTGTTTTGGCGATATGTAACATACTACACACATTTACACATGGGGCCTACACGTTGTAGCAGTATACGTCGCAATGGAACAGAAGACAAGTAATAACGCAATTCACTTTTTCTGTTGTAACAACGCAATTTATTTCACAGTACTTTCCCCGAATAAAACGCGATCGTCTTCTCTCACATGATCGTGCTCCTTATCTCTGACCTCATTTCTCTCGAACGTCATCCATGTCTCGAATGTGCTCTCGAACGTGTTCCCGAATGTGCTGAACGTGATCGTTGATCTGTGCACACGCTCTTTGTATAGTCTTTTGCTTCGCACGTCGCTCAGTATTTGCATGCATGCGTCCGCTCTCTGTTAAAAAATGTTTTAATAAATGCGTTAATTAAATGAATAAAAAAATGAGAAACAAATATGACGAAATATTTTTTACAAGAGATACGGAAATAAAAGTAATTTTCAGTCTTTTAAAATGTTCATTACGCAATGCTTTGCAAAGAAAATTGAGTTAGTAATCACAAGGCTAAGAAATATTTACGTTAATGTATTCATAGTATAAATATGCGTGTGTAACTAATATACGCATGTGAATATTTGGCACCACGGCATTATTTGTGTTAATGTAACGTAGTATACACGTAGACCCAAAACGTTGTAGCATGATACGTCGCAAGGAACAGAACATAAGTAATAAGTCAACTTTTTTCTGTAACAACGACATTTATTTCCGGGTATTTTCCTGAATAAAACATTATTTTGAAGTGTCCGTCTTCTCTGGCGCCTGCCCTGTCGAACGTCATCCACGTCTCTCACTTGATCATCGGTTCATGCACACGTTCTTTTATAGTCTTTTTCTTCACACACCGCTCGGCATTTGCATACGTGCATCCGCGTTCTGTTACAGATAGAAACAATATTTACTTTTCTACGAAGAACGCTTGGCTTATGCGAACCTTACGTGATTGGATTACTCGTTGTCTAATCCATATGGTCCTTAAAAAAGACAGAGGAGACAGTGGCCAACCTAAATTTAGAGCATTTTATGTCAAACGCTGATAGACAAGTTAAGTATATGTTACATAACGAGGAACGCTGTTTAAAGAGTAACATCTTAAGGGTCAGAGGTTATCCCATAATACAGATTCAATAAAACCACGAGACTTCTGGATAGGGAATTTCTATCTCTTGGCTGTCGAGACTTCAAGTCGGAAAGACGTGTCCGGGATACCTACCGTAATGGAGACGCACGCGTGCAACCTAATTAGGTTTAGCGGACGAGTTATATATCTATATGTCTTCTTCTCACACACACGCGTACGAAAATAACCCATTTCTCCAATGTGTGTGTGTGTTTTTTTTTTTTGTCTGGTTTTCTCTTTGTAATAAACCTTTATAAAAGACTAAGTATCGGCGTACGAATGATTGTATTTACAAACAAACACGAACCTTGGTTCACAACGATGGCGATACGAATGTATAATGGTTTCTACACACGCTGGTAATTGAAAACATAACATTTCCTTGTTCTCCCATTATTAAATAATGAATGAATATTTGTTGCTTGGTAACTATTACGCAAACGGCGAATCTTGTACATAATTCTGTTTATTCACTGATCCAAACTGAAAACGCCGGATTGGACACCAACGCATGAATCTCCATCGCCGTAAAGGTCATCGATCTTCTAATTGGCTATTGATTAATCTGCTCTTTTGTTGAACCACACACATCTTGATTTTTCGAACAATAGGTGATTCAATTTCAATAGCATCCCTTCTGGTCAGCCTTTTACTATATAATAACGCGTTAAAAATGTCCGCCTATCTTAAATTTGATTGTTTTACATTAAGCCTCAAATCAATTTTTTGTTGAATTTTAATTTCTAAAAAGAAAAAATTATAATTTGGTACACATTACATGGATAATTGGGACTACTCGCCTCACTTTGCATATTATTCTCACTATGTTTCGTCCGATATTACGAAATTTCAGATAGGTTTCTTAGTTTGACACAAAGATTCCTGAGTTCGACAAGATGCACTTGAAGAAAGGTCAGCTGCACCATCGTGAAAATAAATTTCAAGGTGAGAACAATAGTCCGAATAATTAAATTATTATAAATTATAAATCCTCATCTAAAAAAAGCCGAAGCCATTTCATTTATTTAAAAAAGAAATTGAAAACCAAAAATTATGCAATTTAAAAATGAATAAAAAATTATTATTATTATTATTATTATTATTATTATTATTATTATTATTATGTTGTCGTCGTTGTCGTCGTTGTCGTCGTCTCACAAGGAACTTTCACACAGGTCATCAAAGATCTCATTGAATACAGCCTGTGGTGTTCCCTAGAAGCTGAATTACAACAAGTCTCTCCAGATTTTTCAGTACTTTCCACCTCTTTCGATAACATTTGCAAATAAATTTGCATTATCGCAACAGCTGCTTTCTATTGATTTATCCTTGGCAGCGGCTATTGGTCTTTACTGGAATTTGAGTGGCAATAGCCTCCCCAAGGTCCCAGTTCTCTTCGCACTTATACAGTAGAGGCCTGATCCATGCTCACTCCTCTGGCTGTCCTTCCTCCTTGACTACTTGGCTATTCGGACCCTTTTTTGGGGGGGGGGGCAGTGATGTTATAATATAGGGAGGGGTTACAGAACTTATAGGTATGCAGCGTCAATGTTCTTGATTCCATATAGCACTTCATGTTTTCTCTCTGCAGCAATTTGTCTGATCTGCGCTACTGGTTCGTGTGTGTTAGTCTCAAAATTCAAGGGTTTCCTTAATATTTCAGCTGTTTTCAGTATTGTTGTTCGTTGTATTTTTTCAGTTATTCCTCTGATTCCAATTTCTCCCATTCTTCTTTCAAATTTTTTCGGGATTGTTCCTAGTGCTCCTACTATTATAGGTATTATTTGGATTTTCTTCATCTTCCATATCCCTTTCAGTTCTCTGGCTAGCTCTGTGTATTTGCTCAGTTTCTCATTTTCTTTGATATTCACCCTGTGGTCAGCTGGAAGAGCAAAGTCTACGATTTGACAGGACTTTTCTTTCTTGTTAATTATCATGACATCTGGTCTTCTTGCTTGGATGGGTTTATCAGTTTGTTTGTTCATGTCCCATAGGATTTTGTGATTCGCGTTTTCAAGTACTATTGCCGGCTTATGTTTGTGATACTTGTCTGTTCGTTCGAGATGCAGTTGTTTGCATAATTCTTCTTGGTAGTTTGCTTGAGGTTGAAGGTCAATTCATAATACATGCGATAATAACTAAAACACCATAAAATGATTAACATTTTTACTCAATCATAGCTGACGGAACGAGAATAATCAACCATATTGATGAAATAAAGCGTTCAGTTAAAGAAAATCGCGAGTTCCACATAAAGATTCTAAAGTTTTAAATCAAATTTGAAAGAAGTCGGAGATTACATTATCTGAAATGTAATCAAAATAACAAGCAGAATGAAAATAATAGCGTTATTATTAAAATGATACGAAGAAAATGTAATTACTTACGTAAATGTGTATCTGTTATTCATGAAATAATTCTCATTACAAAACTAGTAATGAAAGCATTTTATATGGTTTAAGCCATCTCTTTATAATTAATTTTAAAATTTCATTTAGTTTCTCTCATCTCAGCACCTAATATTGATATTAAATATCCTTAAATTTATAAATGAATCAAATTATAATTCATGTTAAATATTTATATTGTTACCATTTTTATGCGTTGATTTCTGAAATGTATTTTTATAAATAGTTTTTACATCAGAAATACTGTATGGTATGAATGAAAAATAATAACCATCTCACATATAAACTCTATGTTCTAAAAGATGCAGCATATTTCTTCAAATTTTAGTATAGTTTTTAATCTGAATTGTTTTACTATTATTTTTTAGTCTGTTTGCGTTGCGTATTTTAAGTAATTATAACAACCACATCAGTGTATTTAATTGCTTCCCCGCGAAAGCAAATTAGATACAGGGTCGTTTTTAATGTGAAGTTATAACCAGTTCCCCCCAATTCTGGCAGTATTCAAATAAATAGTAATTGTCTCAGTATGAGGAGTTTCCCCTACATTGACCAAGGACCAATTAACGTAAGTGAAGCATCAATCCCGGCCCGAAACCACATCATTTTCTCACTGAATTCGACAAAACATTTTCAATAAATATCTGTTAAATATTTCCCGCGTAAACCCACTAGTATATAAACTAGTTAGTTGAGAATAGCAGGAAATGAAAATTCATTCGGGGTTTACATGCTGAACTCGAGTTAGGGATAATTACGTTCTGAAAATTAATGTGAACGGATATGGCGTCACATAGCTCAAAAAGTGAGAAAGAGAAGCAGTTCTTTGGAAACACGCGACGTGTGAACATGAGAAAGTGAGTTGCGTTGAAAAGATATTGTGATTTTTTTTTTATTCAATTTTCGCCCCAAACAAGACACAGTGCCACTTTGAAGTAGGGACTACTACCGGGGACATAAGTCACAGGACATTATGAAGAGGGATGAGTAGCAAGATGTCTGTTTACATTACACTTGAACTTCTGCATGTCAGTAAAGTTGGGAAAGCAAAATCCCGGAAGGGAGTTCCAAAGTCTAGCAGTTGTGGGGAAGAAACTATTGGAGTAGAAAGCTTTCTTGCACCTAGGGATCTCTACTGTGTAGGGGTGGGATTTTGCTGATTGTCGAGTTTGTCAGGGGTATTTACGTTGAGGGGGTACAAATCCTTGTAGTTCGTCAGAGCATTCACCATTAAAATACTTGTAGAACAGGCAGAGGGATGCAACATCTCATCGATGGGATAGAGTGCTCTCTCTCTCTCTCTCTCTCTCTCTCTTTCTCTATCTATCTATCTCTTGCTTTCTCTCTCTCTCAATCTTTCTCTCTATCTATCTATCTATGTATCTTTCTCTCTCTCTCTCTCTCTCTCTCTCTCTCTCTCACTCACTCTCTCTACCTCTATCTCTCTCACTCGTCAGTGATTTGGAACCAAGATTGAGTTAAATAAACCTATTCTATCTTCAAATAGTCTTGGGTTGACTTAGTAATTTTCGAAAAGGTGAATAAAGAGTTTGGATTTCAGAACGGCAAGCCCTCGTAAACAGTGTGTATAAGAATAAGCAGATAACAAAGTATGAATAATAAACTTTTTTACTGTATAATCACGTTGACACACCTGTACTCGTTAGATCACCGAAGTTAAGTGACGTTGAGTTTGGCTATTACCAGCTGGCTGACCATTTAGGAATACTAGGCCCTGTACAATGTGCCTTCAATAATTTTCCAAACTTTTTTGTACAGGCATTTAAAATTATTGTAACACTCTTGAAAATTCAGTATGTTATTGCTATACATCCTATGAGATGACTGGCCAACATTGTGTTGAATACTATGTTGAGGTTTTAAGGGAGTTTAGGAAGTGATTCCGTCGGAAGATGCCAGCACTCTTCAAATAAGGTTGGTGGTATTTCCACCAGGAAAATGCATCAATTCACACCGCCATCCTTGTCGCAGACTATTGACCAAGATGGGCATCAAGGAAGTTCCTGACCCTCTCTATAGTCCAGATCTTGCTTCCTGCGACTTTTGGTTATTTCATAAGCTCAAGGAAAATCTAGGTTGCTGTCATTATGAGACAATTCAGATGAAAGAGTGTGAGGAGGGTCATTGACATGCTCACACAAGAGAATTTCCATGGGACCTTACAGAAGTTGTTGGAACGTTACAAGTGCATTGCAGCCGGGAAAGATTACTTCGAAAGAGACTAGAGTTTCATGTGTGTACTATCAGTAAAAGTGTTCGTACGAAAAAGTCTGGAAACTTGTTTCAGACACCTCATATGTATTCAGGTAATGGATATGTATAATATCTTAGAAGGATGAACGTCTCTGCCCTGTTCGGTTCCAAGTTATCCTTCGGCAATGTGTAGTACGCCACCTGATATTCTGGAGAGTTACCAAACAGGAAGTAGATGGAGTTCCTCGACCGTAGTAAAGACAATATATCGAGGAAAGAGAGTAACATAGCTCGGATAGCTATGTACAAACGCATCTGAAATGACGTCACCGGTAAAGAAAAAACTATAAAAAGGAATAAGAGCACATAAGAGGAGAGGATCACGTGAGAGACGTAGAGCACAGAACGAAAGAACGTTTGAGATCACGTTAGAGGCGTGAATGACGCTCGAGAAAGGATCACATGAGGGAAGTCATAGCAGAAAGGAGAGAATGAGCACATAAATGTCGTTGCACAACAGAAAAAGCGAGTTGAAGTTCTTTTCTATTCTTTGTCTACTTTGCGACTGAGACATACAACGCGTTGATTCCTGGACAACGTTACAAGGAGCTCTGTTGAAAATCCAAATAGAATAGAGGGAACCCGGTGACCATGCACGACAATCGTGTAGTGATGGTGTCACAAAGAACCTGCTTCCAATTTGCCAGAGCTTACACGGAAGTAGTGAAGCCCAGAAAACTGTCACGACAATACTTATATCAGTGCACAATCTAGTTAAATAGTGATAGCGACACATAATACGTGTTCTTTTTTTATAATGTTGGTTTTTATCGTTTAAAAACTGTTATATAGAAATTATCCTGAAAATATGGCAACTCAAACACGAAAGTGAGTCATTTTGTTTATAGACGCGTGCCTTGAGAATGACAATTTCTCTGTTCTGTGGAAGCAATCCCACCCTGCAACACGCTACATTAAAATTACCGTTTATTAAATATGTTTTTTAAAAAAAAGCGACAAAAATGTGGGTGCACTTATAAAAAATATATAAATTACTAAAAATGTAACAGAGCCGCTGACGCTGGGTTAGCAACAGCAGCAGCAGTCATATGCAAATGACCAAGCCGGCTGCGACTGAGACGTAAGGATTCGTGCTCGAGACAAGAGCGGAAAATAGACGTGTTACACATATGGCCTGCGAGCGACAGGGAAATACGTATACGAACCATGGCTGAACAAAGACAAAGTATCACGCGTTCGGCACTGGAGTACGAGAAGACTTTTGAACAAGAGACAAGGCGTTATTCTGGAAGTACCTGTAAATAAATGTCTGTTGTTTCAACTGGAAATAAAATGAGTCGAATTCTTTCCTTGTCTTTGTTTCCTTGCGACTGTCTGCATAGAACTCGTGGGCCCGGAGAGCTGACATGTAACGACTACTTGCGAAAATGCTAATTGAATAATCGATCCTCTCGTCATCATGTGAACATTTGTAAAATTCTAAACGTCGAAACTCATTGGGCTTAAAAAAATATAACGCTATAAATAATCCTATAAAATTTATAAATTTATCGTCTCCGATACTTTTGGAAAGGGATCATGTGCACATGTGTGATTAACGCCAGTAACCTGATTATCTAACACATTTTCAACATTTCTCTTGAAATCTTTTCGTCTAATCGATATTTTATTAACTTCTAACGAAAATAGTGATCGCCTTTTTAATATATTCGATATCTCATGCTTTATGTACGCAGTGTAGTCGTAGAATAATCAACCAAAATATTACATCTTTATAATAAAATTCTATTTCTGCGACAATTTTCAATTACGACGTTTAGAATTTTACAAATGTTCACATGATGACGAGAGGATCGATTATTCAATTAGCATTTAATTTTTCACAATCTGATTTTAAATCAAATGACTGCGGTTTATTTTGCTTTTAATTAATTTTGCAACATTTGGCAAAGAATAAATTGACAGTCACTTATAAATAAGCCAACGTTTATTCACGGCAACCTAGGATTGTGTATCGATCTGTCACACAGCGAGGATCATCGTATTTTTAGTTGCCGTTATGAGCGCCTCTCCGTCGTCACTATAGTTGGAAACGTTTCTAGCCTGCTCTCGGCCTGCGAAGCTACCAGGACATCCGATGCAACTGCTGAGACTTACATATTAGTTTCGAAAAAAGACATTTTATTAATTCGTCCCTATTTACCTCCTCATCAATTAATCGAATAATAAATCATTATTAAACGACAATTATATTTCTGATGGTTTTTCATAAAGGAAACTGTTGTTGTTGTTGTTGTTGTTGTTGTTGTTGTTGTTGCTGCTGCTGCTGCTGCTGCTGCTGCTGCTGCTGCTGCGTTTTTTCTTTTTTAAATATGTTTTATAGAAAAAATATTGTCAATATGTTGCAGTTTGCCTGTTGAGGACTACGTGCGTAGTGTGAAAACAGTTATGCTTCCTACGAACCGCATTGATAATTTCGATCTTAATCTCGATAAAAGTTCCGATTTTCCGATTTCGGTTCCGAATAATCGTCCCAACACGAATATATATATATATACATATGGATGTTTTAAAAAATGGAACAGAAATTTAAAGTTGATTTTCGTTAAATTTCGTGTTAATCTTTTATTACATTTAATCTTTTTATTTTTATTAAGCAATTGCGCCCCCAAAAAACGAAAGTAATCGAAAGAATAACACACACACACACACACACACACACACATATATATATATATCTATATATATATATATATATATATATATATATATTAACGATATATTCTTTTATAAGAATAAAATTTTATTAACAGAAAAGGAAATAATATAAATTTCAAACGAAAAAAGTCAATTGCCTAAAATTTTTGGTATTTTTTACATAAGTCCAACTCACTGTTCACACTGGAAATGTCGACTTTTATATGTTTTAGCTGCATATACCCGGCGTTGCCCGGTCGAAAAATATTGCCGATTGTAGATTAGTCACGTACTATCTATATATCTATAAAAGTGAACGTGTCTGTGTGTCTATCTGTGTGACTGTCCGTCTGTGTACATTTTCCTATGCAATAACTTTGTCAATTTTTAGTCTACAGGCTCGAAATTTTATATACAGGGTACTGAGATTTAGGAAAATCTATGTAATTGGTTTTCGGCCATAAATTTGGCTGTGAAGAGGTCAAAGTTCAACAATTTGACCTTTGAGAACTCTACCAAACTCCTCCGACAATTTTGGGTCTAAACACTTGAAATTTTAGACATACGTTCCTTGGACATGGATCTAACTTAATAACTTGATTTTAGCCCAAAACAATAAATGTTAAAGGTCATAATAGGGGTCAAAGTTTTTAAAAATTGACCTTCTTTTTTTTGTTTGTTTGGCTCAGCATATACCTCCAAACACCCGGGCAACGCCGGGCACCCATGCTTGTTTAAAATAAACCTAATATCTTTATTTGTTCTGAAAAGTGACGACATATTGAATTTAAGGAAGCATAAAACACATTCATCTGGTCTATGAAAATCAAAGAACAAACACCACCAACCTCCCCATGTTAATAATTTTTATTAGTCCGTCGTTTTATTATCTTCTTTCTTCTTCCCAAACAACGTTTACTATATTTACCAAATTTGTTTACAATCAATATACTGACATGGGGAGAGGAGGGAGATTTCGCTTCAGAACGAAAACGATGGATCGCTTTGACTGCCCGTCGGCGAGGGAATTTCTAAGTCCCGGTAAGTAGGTAATATACAGGGCGGAATGTAATAATTGTTGCCCTAGAAAAGACAACATAATTCCATTTTCGTTTCATAAAAACCGGTTTTCTTTTTTGTTGCATTCAATCTACTTGTTGCCCAGCTGTGTATAAATCCCAAGAGTTATAGGAACATTATATCATGTCTGAAAGTGGCACAATCTTCATCGAGCGAGATCGGAGATGCGGCGCTGTATAACTCATGCTCTCTACCGATCCAAGTTATGACAACAGGACCATTTCCAGCACGCTCCGAATGGATCGCTGGATTGCCACGAATAACAGGGACGTGCCCATGGTGATCCAAACAAAGTTTTCGGCCACGCTTATGCTCTTTCATTTCAAGTGAACGTAACATCCTGTCACCTCACATCTTCGAAATTGGTTTGAAAGTCAACACCAAAGTGTATATGGATGTGCTAAAGAGATTGGTGATCACGTGGTGTAATCAGGTGAGCGCTGGCAATACCTGGGTGTGGCAGCTGGATTAGGCGCCGGTCCACAAGTCCGTGGAGACTCAGGCTTGGCTTCAGAAGTAATGCTACGACTTTTTACCTTTCTCTCACTGGCCCCCTCCTCCCCTGATCCGAACCCGCTGGACTTCTTCGTTTAGTCATACGTCTAAAACATCACCAACATGACCTCCCACAACACGAAAGCCAGCCTGATCGCTGCCATCCGCCGAGTATTCGCCGAGCTCCCGCCTGCGCTTGTAGAAAAAGAATACTCCCAGTTCCGGTTCCGTATGGAGGTAGTGATTGAGACTGAAGGAGGCTACATTGAATCGATTTCAGCTCTACTACATAATTAAGTTACCCGAATTGATTTCTCATAAAATTTAAAATAAAGTAAAAACTTTTATATTTTTAATTTTGTTATTAAAAGTTCAAATAAAGATTAATTGTTATTTTGATCTGTATAATTTTATTGTATTGTTTTATAGTAATTTTTTTTTTATATTTTATTTCAGTACATCACTTCACAATAGAAATACTGAAGAACAATATAAGTGAAGGAACTGATTTGCCTTGTCACCGCTTCCGGAAATTAAGAAATACGTTAACCATAAATTTATATATATATATACATATATATATATATATATATACATATATATATATATATATATATATATATATATATATATATATATATATATATATGCAACCAAGTTATGGGGTTGATATGCCGTTATAGAGAAAGAGCCAAAAGAACGAAAAAATAGGACGATCAAATGACTCTTTGGTTAGAACAGACAAAGGAAAAAGTATGTCAAGAGATACTTATTGTTGTAACGGTCAGAGTTTGGAGTGAGCTGGCTGTTTATTTTGAAACACAGAATTCGAGATGAAATGACAGGCGGTTGTTTATTTTAGAAAACAAGGTTTGAAAGCTGATGACAGGCAAGTTTTCTTGTTGTAAACAAATACAAACTCGTGATTTTTAAAGGGCATTGATGGATATGTATATATTCCTCGAACACAGAGAAAAGAACAGAAAGAGGAGAGAAAAGGTGAGAAGAGAAGGAGAAGAGAGGAGGGGGAGAAGAGAAGGAGAAGAGAGAATTCGATTTTGGCGAATTCAGATGGTGTTAAAGTCGGGCAGAGACGGCTTTTGACTTAAAACACGTATCTCCAATGGCCGAAAAACTTATCTGAACTCGAGTCACAAGCTACCGTTTTAAAATAGCTACAGCCAACTTCCTTCAAACTCTGAAATATTATTAGACCATTATTATTGTGAATAAACCCAGATTAATTGTTTATTCGTGTGTGGAATCGTTTTTATTTCCTTTTTCACCACACTAAAATCTACGGCTCTCTTATCGGCGATGTTCGCCGGTAAGCGGGTACACAACGTCAGGTCCGGAGTATAAATTTAGACGACCAACTGATAATTCTGTCACTACCAATACCAGCAACATTAAAACGGCTAAGAATTATCACCGGCAGTGGTCACTGGAAGGACGAAAATAGTGAGCTGCAAACCGCCAGAGTCGGGTCGTTTTCAGGCTGCTGTAATTGGAGTGGAAGAGTTCTGAGGTCGACGATTGTCTCAACCGACCGGCTGAAGGGGGTGACATATATACGTTAAGCATAAATACGTTAAGCATAAATTTATATATATATATATATATATATATATATACATATATATATAACCCCTGTGTATGATTATTAATGTCCAGAGTGTCTCAACATGAACGAATGCCTACTGAATAGAATTTAAATGCCTACTTGACCCCATCCTCGAGTGGCTAAGGTCTCTCTGTACAGGGGGTTGTCACAACAATGTTTGAGGGGGATACTTTACCCTACAAGTAAATTCTGACTAAATATTCGAAACAGTATAGTATTCGAATCCCATCCAAATAAGATCCCCATCGGTATAGCTGCATGTTGGCTTCTGCTAAAATGACGCATTTTCTTCTAAGTGATGTTACAGCACTATATTAGATATTCCGCCAAAGCAGATGAATTCTTGTTCTGAAATCTGGAAAGATAAAGAGGGCAAAAGAAAGACACACCATAACACATTTAACTAAATAATGTTCATGGAATACATTAGCAGATCAAAGGAGTTCGTAATTCTAATTTGTTATTCATTGATTAAACTGATCTTCTATAGATAAATAAGGTATAATAACGATGACTCACCGGTTCCCGTTAGATCACAGAAGTTAAGCAAGGTTGAGCCTGGTCAGTACTAGAATAGATTGGGAATTCCAGGTGGTGTATGTGCTCTCCGCTTATTTCGGCATTGCTTCCAGTCGTCATGGATTTCTCCTTGCCCCTGAACTCAAGCAGTGCAGATTCTGGAGATGTGTGACTGAGGATTCAGTAATCCTTGCCTCACCATATCACACGCAGCTACCATTACATGGGGTATCCATTGTCTTTCGGGACTAAACAGAAGTGATGATGATAATGTTCTATAATTTTAATAATGTAGGATTGTTGAAAAAAAATCACATTTCATATCTCTCTCTCCCTCTCTCGCTCTTTATATATATATATATATATATATATATATATATTATTTTTAAAATATAATTATCCACTGACACGTGTTTCGTCGTCTACGACTCATCAGAGTGGCTGAATCTCTGTCTCTGTCTCTCTCTATCTCTTTCTCTCCCTCTCCCTCTCTCTCTCTCTCTCTCTCTCTCTATATATATATATATATATATATATATATATATATATATGAAGAGAGAAAAAAGGGGAGAGAGAGAGGGAGAGAGAGGAGGAGAGATATGGATTAGGGAAAGGAGACACTGTCAGGACCAGTAAAATTAAGTCACTGAACAGAACAGTTTTTCGCTATTTTTATGTTTTGTTGCAGAGACTAAAACCAAAATATAATAATGCTTAAACTTATGTCTAGAATGCTTTTCCTAATTTTTATCAAATTTCATTACACGTTGTGTCAAATTTAAGGTTGAGATTGAACGTGTCTTAAGAAGAAATTGAAATTCAGTGAAACTTTCTTAATTGTGGCCTAATGATTTGGGGGCAATTTAAATGTAAATCCGAATTTTCAAATAGGGCGTGCGTGCCATTTCTTATTAATCCGATCGCATAAAACCAAAATGAACTAAATATAGCTCACATTATGATTTCCTACGTTTCGTAAATGTTTTTTAACGGTCATAATAATAAGCCAATTTATAATTTAAATTTATGCATAGAAATATATAGACATGTAAACAGAGATATAAATATTGATAATCTCTTACATATATATATATATATATATATATATATATATATATATATATATATATATTATGCATATGTGCGTGTATGCGCATTTTGCGTGTACGTGGCTTATGTAGCATGTTCCTACGTTTTCTACAAGTTTCGGTGCATAAAACATGTAAAGAAGAGAAAGGAAACGCGAAACAAAAACAGAGCCCCGCAACGAACTGACTTTATTATCGATTGTTCGGATTAAATATACGAGCGCGTTTTATGTCTAGATAGAGATAAATGTGGGACAAAAAAAAACGGCGGTAAATTTTTAGGGTCTTCCAACGAAAGAAGACATAGACACAATAAAATTGCAACGAAATGTGAATGCGGCTTTAGTTTTTGCCTACAAACATTAAACAGGATAATCTTGCAGAGACATATTGATTAAAGCCTTTTAATGACAAAATGGCGAATCATTAGTCGCTCTTTGTTCGGTAAAGTTGTACTTGTCTGTTGTTTTTATATTGTTTTCTTTTGTTTGTTGTTTTTTTTGTTTGTTTTTTTCTGGTTTGTTGTATTTTCAATTGTATCATTTTGTGGAGTACAGTCTGTCGGACGGTCGGTTGTACGTTAGCACATATAGGTCTGTCAAATACGGTTATATATGCTATATCATTTATATATATATATTAGGTCGGGTTTCGATCCTGGCTTGAGGTAGTTGCCTGTCTAGCCGCACTGATGAGCTGTGAAACAACGAAACAATACTGTATGTGGATGACTATAATGCTCCCTATATTGGGTTGAGCATACTGGGAAGTGATATACAAACTGCCATTAGCGTATTAAGCGACGCTCTTTGTGTAAACAAATCGATTGGAGGCATTTGGACGATGTCAAAACATCGTTAATTCATTAACCGATCAGCAGCCGCCGTATAGCATAACGGTTAGAAACTTTGACTGTCATTTAGGCGGTCGGATTTCAATGCTTGTCTAGCCGCACTGATGAGCTGTGAAACAGCGAAACAGTACTGTATGTGGATGACTATGTATATATATATATATATATATATATATATAGAGAGAGAGAGAGAGAGAGAGAGAGAGAGAGAGTTCAATAAAATAAGAAAACAACAATATAAAAAAATATACTAATGTATATTCAATAAGTATAATACATCAATTAGGGGTGTAAGATGCGTAAAACTCTTTATACCATGGTATTTCGAAGCCTAATGCTTCTCATCAGAAGAGGAAAAAGATGCTAGGTAATATAATAGGGATGTGACGTCTAGCGATAGCTGCATTAGGAGCGAAAAAATTCTGCAGTGAGAGATAAAATATTGGGACTGTTTGGGAAGGAAATGGGAGAACTAGAGTGATATAGAAGGAATATATTCAATCGGTCTGTCGTGCTTAGATTTAAAGTAGTATTTCCGTCTGTCTGACTATCACCTTTACTTTCTAATAAATGGTGCATTGTATTGATTTGTGCTGAAGTTTCAAAAGGCATTTTCATGGTCTGCTTGTCACGCTCAAGTTGTAATAAGTAATATTTTTGTTGACCTGTCACATTTAAGTTTGAAAAAGCATTTGTCACTCCTAACTTTGAAATAGCATTTCCGTTGGTCTGTCAGGATTCATTTTATTTGTCCGTCACATTTTAATTTTTAAATAGCATTTTTATTTGTCCATTATATTTTTTCTATCACATTTTACTTATCAAATATTTGTCAATTATATTTGTTCATTATATTTTGTTTGTTTTTTTTTCGTTACATTTAAGTTTCAAATAGCATTTTCATTTATCCTTCATATTTTTATTTTGATATAGCATTTTTTTATTTGTCTGCCTTATATTTTGTTTTGTTTTTTTCGTCACATTTTAATTTTGGAATAGCATTTTCATGTGAAATCAAGCAGATTGAGTGGACGTATCTCAAGAATAACCGTACTTCAATGTCCAAATCTGCTGTCACTGATTAAATGTCGTCCTAAATCAGAAAAAGGGTGTTTAACCGTTGTATTTTATGTTTCCCGTCTCAAATCCGCTTGCAGTGATTACCCAAATTTATCATCCTAATTCGACCTATTACTACTCTTCCGTTTGTAAATCGTATACAAAAAAGTTCCGGATGGCTCCTGTGGTTTAACGACAAGGACGTGGAATATTTAATCGACTGAGCTGGGTTCAAATCCAGTAGAATCTACCTCATTCCCTTATAAAATAATATTAAAAAAAAATAACAACAAAACGCCTTGGCTTGGAATAATAAAACGACTTTTATTGCAATAATTTGTTGATTGTTTCTTATTGTAGATATTGCATTTGCTCATTAAAAAAAGCTAAATGCCTGACTATAGTCAAGGGCGACCCGAAAGCTTCCTTTTCATTAGCTGTTACATTTCGGTGTAGTGGACGGCGTTACTCTATTTCCAGGATTACTCCACTTCATCCTCCTCCTTTTATGCCGAGTATTTTAACAAGGAGTCATCGGGTACCATTTTCTAAGTCTTTGCTATGGCTTAACCGAGAATTGAATTTCTGTCTTCGAGTCCATCATTGCGAACGCTCTTACCATTATACTAGATGGGTTTGTTTCCTCATTAGAAAACTTAAATAGTTTGATATATCGTAAAAACACAATAGATTGTTTCTTATCGGAAACTATTGTTATTTAATAACCGAAAATGGTTGATTTGCTGTGAAAACAACAACAAAAGAAAGGAAAACAATCCATCATTTATTTCTAATATGAATGTAATGTTAGTATTGTGCTGCATTGGTAACCAAAGCGTGTAATCATAGAAAAGAAATAATGGATAATTTCCTATAATCGTCTAAAATATGTTGATATGCCGTAACAACAACAAAAATTTACGCAGTTTTGGTATTAAATAACTCAAACGAGTAAAAAAGTAAAAAGGTTAAAAAAAAAAAGTAAAGTAAAAAAAAAATAGAAAAACAAGAAAATTTATGAGCCGTTTTCAATCGGATTCTATCTGTAAATTGATCGTTACGCTCGAACCCTGTTCGTTATAATTCAAACCTCTCTCGGACCCCCACGCCGTCTTATACCGTCGAAAAGGAACAATCAAACAAAAATAAATAAATTCGACTCGGCTTTTCTTTCTGTTTTATCAAAAGGCATTTATGTTATATAAGTGTGTTGCTTTTATCCAAATCATACTGATATTCATATTTTCTTGATAAATTAACGAGACATATTACCATGCATGTACGTTGTGTTTGTAGTATAACGGACTGTTGTCCTCATCCTGAATGTCTATCTTAACGGCCCGTGACTCGGCTAGTTTTTATAGGTGCGAGCATGTCAGAACATATAATACACATAACATGACGACATACCAGTTTCTGCTGCTGGTCGCTTCTGGAGAATCCTTCAACCATATTGGAGAGCCAGACCTGTTTTAAGGAAGATGCTTCACAAGACTTAGAACAAGACGTTGTAAGATTTTATATATTTTATTCACTCCCAGGTATTCGTCACAAAAGAAGGGAGTGATCGATGGACTCACCGCTTGTGGGATTTCCTATGTCTCCGTTCTAAGAAGAGACCCGTTTAGTCCACCCGTCTTTCTCGGCATCTCGAACCGAACTCAACACTATGCTTGTACAAACTGGAACACGTGACGACACGTCACGTCGGTCCCCATTCGGATACTTTCCAGTGCAAACTGACCCGGTCACAAAGTTTGATATATGTCAAAACATGTCACCATTCAAATCTCTGTTGTCCACTCAACGCTAAATAGATAGATAGATAGATAGATAGATAGATAACAGACAATTAATGCTTCTGCACGACTATTATCTAACATTTATTACCATTATTTCCAAACAATATCTGCTGCTTGTTTTTTTCTAAATGTTTGTTTCGTCTGCCATGAGATTTACAAAATCCTGCCGTTTCGACACCAGCTTAAAATTCTCTCACTACCACTACGGGGTCATACGTTCATCTACCCTAGTTGGGTTTTTCCTTCTGCCCGACATGTGGTGCATTTTTCTCCGCTCGTTTTTTTTCTGGCGCAAACCCACGCACCATTTCTAGTTTGCATATGTGCTTTTTCGGCTACTGCTGCTACTATCTTCACAAGCCAGATATCCCACAGCTCCTGCTGATATTTTCCCACTCTCTCATATGCTCTCTGTTATATAACGTCATTTAATAACCGAAAAGGGTCGATATGCCGCAAAAAAACAAGGAAACCCAATAATTTATTTCTAATATGCATGCTGTTTTTATATTAAATACGGGTTGATATGCCGTAAAAACAGGAAAACAAACCAATTAATGAATAGTTTCAAATATATATAGTTATTCAGCATTAAATAATATAAAAAGGTTGATATGTCATGCAAATAAGCGAATGGGCTTTTGAGCATCTTAGCATTAAATAACTTACAACAGGTCAAATATGCCGTGAAAACAGATAAATTAAACCAATCATTTAATCGCTTCGAATAGGTGTCGTGTTTGGGCATTCAACGGACAAACTGGCTTAATCTGCTTTTCAACAAATCTGACGAATTCTTTTTTGGCATTAAATAATCCCCAAACGGTTAGCATGCCGGAAACAGATGAGACAGGGTTATTTGCGTGCTGTAGCATTGAATGGCCCATCAAGGTTGATATACGGTGAAGACAGACAAAGATTTCACGGACAAAATTAAATAAATCGGATAAGTTAAACCGCTAGCTTCCTTATCTACCAATGATTAGAAAACGACGACAAACAGGTGTCTACAAGTATCAGTGTAATATTTTTTTCTATTGAATGTATGTAATATCGAGATAGGATTTCAACTTGTTATAATTGTAAATGATATCGACCAAACCAAAGGTGATACATGTTATAACCGATAAGGTCATGACTATCTGTACACAATCAAACAAACATGGAAAAAAAGTCTTTGATTTTATTCTTAGAAAAACGCTACTCAAGAAAGATAAGCTTCATTGCTATAGTTATTTCCTGATATCTAATTATAAATTGCCTTTATATGCGATTACATTATCAGTTAAACAATATAAGTATATATGTACAGGGCGGAACGATAAAAGTATCGGCCTAAAGAAAAATATTACAGCTTTATTTTTAAACTTTTATTTAAAAATTCAATTCAGGTAACTTGATTATGTAGTAGAGCTGACATTTATTCAATGTAGCCGACTTCAGCTTCAATGACCGCCTCGATACGAGTCCAGAACTGGGAGCATGCCTTTTCCGCAAGCTCCGGCGAGAGCTCGGCGAATACTCAGCGGATGACAACGATCAGGCTGCTTTGGTATTGTGAGAGGTCATGTAGGTTATGTTCTCGACGTATGATCGAACAAAGTAGTCCAGGGGGTTCAGGTCAGGGAAAGCGGTGGGCAGTGAGAGAAGGTATAAAGTTGTACCAAGTCGTTCAGTTTGCTGGCTATCACTCGAATCCTTTTGGAATCCGTATTCCTGAATCCAAACCCTTTTCCTCGCCTCTCCCTCAGAGGGGCGTTTAAAACATTCTTTCTCTCTTACTCTCAGTGCTTCTCCTTGTCTCAACCACTAAACACCTCTCCCTCTCTTTCCATGGAGGAGGGGTTGTTTCTCACACTGATATCTGTGACAGCCCTCAGGACTTTTTCACTGAAGGCTGTGTCTGGTTCTTATCAGTAATACCTTTCCTAAATCAAAGTATCTTCCCCGATATCTCAAGAAGATAATTTTAATTCTGTCTTATTTTTAGACAATATGCTATCTGGTAATGCATTACAATAGTGTATTACAAACCCATAATGAGAGTGGAGCGGTTGATCCTATCTTGCTAGCTAAGTCTTTGCAATTCTCTGCGCCCCAGCCCATCTCATCCTGTTAAATACCCTCCGGATTGCAATGTGCACCTCGAATACTATATATATATATATAAAGA
Source organism: Euprymna scolopes (assembly GCF_053919585.1). Taxonomy (NCBI): domain Eukaryota; kingdom Metazoa; phylum Mollusca; class Cephalopoda; order Sepiida; family Sepiolidae; genus Euprymna; species Euprymna scolopes. The sequence continues at coordinate 72,443,695 of NC_136498.1, forward strand.
TGTATTCCTGTTTGTGTGTTTGTTTGTTTGTTGGCAATGTAATTTGGCTGTCAATTTAATGCCTACTTCAAAGTTTCGGTAAACGTTTCATAAAACACTGTTGCTGATAGCCGTCTAAATGTGTCTGCTTAGACATAAATAGATCTTAATTCTCTTCCTTCAACGTGGTTGGTTTCGTGGCGTTTAGACAAACTGGATTCGAATGGTGGGACCGGCAGAGCAATCATTCTCCACACTGATGATTCCTAGAAATGTATGAAACATATATGTATGTCAATAAGAATTTAATAATATCAATCATTATATTATATATATTTATTTATATATATATATATATATATATCAAATTCTTTAAATTTAGACAAAATTTATGGTAGTAGTTACAAAACTGAATCACACACGAGCTAAGAATATAATAATTAGTAACTGTTCCAAATTTCTTTCGAATAAACATTTTAATTCAAACGAATGTACTTCGTTTGGGATGTTAAAATGAACAGTCTGTAAGTCTCTACAAGTGCAGACACTCATCTCTCGTGCAATGTTATTAGCAATAAGATGGTACTTTTATAAATATCGTTATGAATTCGAATATTAAAATTTGAAAGGTTTTTCTTCTTTACAAAAAACATTTAAACGTCTGTTTTCAGTATTAAAATTAAATTGTACATTTTGTACATATTTATTAAATTATGAACAAACAAACAGACGGGAGTACGAGTTTATTATAATATATATGCATGTATGTATATATTAACACACACGCACACACACACATACATATATATATATATATATATATATATATATATGTATATATATATATATATATATATATGTATATATATATATATACTTATTACTGTAATTATTATTTTTGATATCTACAGACACTAGTGTATAATCCTTTCGGGCATCGTAAATGCAGAAAGTCACGAATACCATCAGTCAGGAGATTCCAAACCAGCCACGAAATAATCTCTGACTCCATTAGCAAGAAAAAACCGCTCGGCCAACGAGAACTGCGGTGAAAAATATAGTTGTAATTAACATTTATATAAATTGTAAATGTGATTTAAAAAAGTCCGAGAGTTATCTTGTGATTTTGACATCACGATTTGCTCATGTACACACACAAACACCACACACACACACACACACACATACACACACACATATATATACATAGATAAATATATATATATATACATATATATACACATATATATATACATATATCTATATATATACATACATATATAGACATACATATATATACACACATATATATGTATACATGTACATATATATGCACACATATATATGTATACATGTACATATATATGCATAAATATATATGTATATACATACATATATATATACATATATATATGTATATACATACATATATATACATATAAATACATACATATATATACATATATATACATATATATACATATACATATATATACATATATATACATATACATATATATATATATATATATATGTATATACATACATATATATACATACATGTATATATATACATACATATATACATATATATACAAAGATATATATATACATATATATACATACATATATATATACATATATATATATACATGTATATATTCTATGGAATACAATTACAACGTGAGAATAACGACTAATGTATATGTGTATTCCCGGATAAAGCAAAAATATAGCATAAGAAATACTGTTAGTTTTTGATTTAAAGTAATGGATAAAATAAACGCAGTGTTTTAATTTTAATGAGTGATCGCCGAAGAATAAAAGAAAGAACTAATGTGTTGTTTTTTGTTATTCCACATTTGGCATATTTTGCTATTGAACCATCACTTTTCAAATCTAAAAACCATTTGAAGACAAGATATAATGAGATGGATAGATTGTTAGTGTATTACGAAGAATATGATGAGAGGATTTAAAATGACGAATGAACTGAATAAAATTTGCTTACTCATGAGCAGGTTTGTGACAAGTAGTTCTTTACATTGGATTTGAATACGATAATCTTGTAGCTCGCAAGGAAACAGTTCCGTGGTAATGTTTTTCACAGATATGAAGTTTTCAGAAGAACCTCTGTTTACGAACATTCCGTGTAATGTTTGGCATGATGAAGAAAGAAAACGATAATCTCCGAAATTTGAGTTCTTTTGAAGTGGTGCATTTTCATTTATATAATACTAGCATGGGTGCCCGGCGTTGCCCGTGTATTTGGAGATGTATGTTGAGCAAAAAAAAAAAGTGGTCAATTTTTTTAAACTTTGACCCTTATTATGATCCCTTAAAATTTATTGTTTGTGGCTTAGATTAAGTTATTAAGTTAGATCCATGTCCAATGAACTTATATCTCAAATTTCAAGTGTTTAGACCGAAAATTGTCGGAGGAGTTTGGTAGAGTTCTCAGAGGTCAAATCGCTGAATTTTGACCCCTTAATCGCCAAATTTCTGGCCGAAAACCGATCACGTAGATTTTTCCAACTCTCAGTACCCTGTATATCAAATTTCGAGTCTGTACATTTAAAATTGACAGAGTTATTGCGTAGGGAAATGTACACACACAGACACACAGATATACAGATACACAGACAGACAAAAACTTTCACTTTTATAGATATATAGATATTATACAAGTAAATATTGTTATCGTTACGTTTTCGTTCTTTACATGTGTCTTTGTCGTCGCTTCTCTTTTACGCGACTTTCGCGATTCACTCATTCAATCTTTTATTTTTCTAGTTATTGTTTTAATTGTCAGCGATAGAGTTAATGTACGTTACAGATATAATGCGTAAATTGCTTTTTCCTCACAATCGTTCCTCATCCTCTTTAACTGCCGCTTTCGTCTAGTAGCCGCTTTTTTCTGGCCTTGGATCCGTCATCTGTAGTGCTAGACAAATAAAATTTTTCTTCCTACAGAAAATAAGACATGCGAACTCCGCTGAGATTTTCAAAGTGTTTTATTTCTTGATATAATTGACTCACACAGGAGAGAGGGACACGGAAGTTTTTTTAAGCTACTTAATTAGTTAACTCATCTTCTTGACACTAATGGGTGAACTATGAACAGAGGTCTTCATTGGGACATTTCGCTCTTGACGATTTTAAAATTTTCTTACAGCACCAGGGGTGATGTGACTCGTGCTGTTTTAATGGATAGATTCATTTGAAACTAGTTTCTTTATCGGCTCTACAAAAAGTAATATCATTCATGATATCAACTCATGTTTGTTTTATCTAACTCATCTGACCCCATACATTGTGTTTTAACCTTCTCGATCATCTATCCATTATCCACCTGGGAAACTATCTACTTTGTAAACTTCGTCTATCACTTTTCACTCTTCGTTCGATTTAAAAATTAATGATAGTTCATTTTATCTCTTTCTTTTTACTTCAGAAAGTTTGGAAGGATCAAAGGGCTCCCTTTTCGAGCAAACACTTGATTCTGTTATGATTTAAATTTATATCCCTGGGCTCTTTTAAGAATAGATGATGTTCCCTTTATTGCTGCTATTTGCATTTCGTTACAGCTTGGTTTTCCAGGGATTGCTTCTGTATTTCTGAAGATTTTTTTTTTTATTAAGCTAGTTGATCCTATCACAACCGGTATAATGTTTATTTCTTTCAGAGACAATGTCGTTTTTAGATCATTTTTAGATCCTGGTATTTTGTTATCTTTCCCCGTTTAGCTCAATTAAGGCCAAAATCATTTGGGACTGTGACATCGATAATGGGCGCAGTTCTTTCGGGCTTGTTCCATACTACGATATCTGGCTTGGTGGCCTTGTCTTTTATGTATCTCCTCGCCTGTATCTCTTTATCATAGAATACGGTCACTTTTATTTATATATTTTTATTTTACTTTTGTTAGTTTGAAGAGATCAAGGGGCTCCTTCCTGGGGCTAACACTTGATTCTATTATAGTTTAAATTTATATCCGAGGGCTCTTTTAAGAATAGACATTGCTCCCTTTATGGCTGCTATCTGTATTTCCTTACAGCTTGGTTTTCCAGGGATTGCTTCTAAGTATTTTTAAAGGTCCTTTTTTATTAGGCCAGTTGCTCCTGTCACAACTGGTATAATATTTCTTTCTTTCAGAGACCATGTTGTTTTTAGATCATTTTTTAGGTCCTAATATTTTGTTATCTTTTCCCGTTCTGCTCTATTAAGCCCAAAGTCGTTTGGAACTGTGACGTCGATAACGAGTGCAGTCCTTTCGGGCTTGTTCCATATTACTATATCTGGCTTGATGGCGTTGTCTTTTATGTGTCTGCCTGCCTGTATGTCTTTGTCGTAGAACACTATCACTTTTCCATTTGATGTTATCAGTGGTAGATCATGTTTCCAGATGTTCGACGACCTATCTAGTTGCATCTCTCCACAGGTCTACATACTTTGTTGTGGCGAGCAGTGTAATGACCATCGGCTAGAAGGATCTTGCATCCAGACATTAGGTGGCTTGGGCTTTCAACAGCTGCGTGACAAAATCTGCATTGGTCGTTTTTTTTTTGTAGACCAGCCATTTTCTTAAATCCATTAGTGAGTAAGCCTTGGTCTTATGCAGCTATAATTAATCATTCTTCATCAGATGGAGATTTGTCACTTTTAAGCCATTGTAGTGAGGCCTCCTTGTCTATGTAGCTCTGAGATGTCGCTATTCATGTGACTTCTAATGTAACACTACTTATTGTAAAACTCTACGCAAATACTTCCGTTTATATTATGACGCTTGCTCAATTAGCAACAGTAAAAATATTTTCTTCATTGGATATCTTCGTAATGACATTTTATTTCAGCCAATCGAAAGTACAAAATATATACGCCCCACACCTTTTAAAAACCAGACGTAAGAATATTGGCGCCATGCGCTTGGAGTCACCTAAATTGATACTTAAACTAACCCCAAAAAATATTCCACTTACTTTGCCTGAAACTTTCCATTGCGCGATCCCTTTGCCTTAATGCCGAAAACAAATTCAGCGTGCTAATCTGGATGGTTGCCTAAAGAGCCGTGCGTTGTACCGAAATGCTTTCTTTTTTTTTTTCGGGGTCAACACAAGTTTATAAGTAATGAGTATTATTCCAAATTCGCTTTCTGTCATCAAGAAAATATAATTTATGGATCGACTTTCTCATTAATTTTCATGTTGGTTTACTCCTTACAACATTATGCATGGCGATTTTTATTCCAGGGAATTTTCTCGTCCATTGTCTTGTTTTCAGTGACAGACATTTAAATTGCAATAAGTTTTTTCATAAAAGAAATCGAATATTCCAGTCAAAATAAATATGTATTAAAAATGTGAGTATTTTATTATTTTAAAGATAAGTTTTCATTTTCTTTTTGTTTTATGCAGAAAGAAATGTAAACTCAAGGGTGTATACAAGACTGATAACCCAGAAACAGCTTTTTTAATGTGTGTTAAACGTTGGGTTGTCAGGTTTGAAAAATAAATGACATCTCTTAAAAAATAAATTGTTTTCGTCGTAAAAGTGAATGCATATTATTTATGTATTTATTTGATATTGAGTAGCGAAAGTTTTCTTTCTCTTTTTTGACTGCTAATCTGTTTTCTGACTATATTCAAATTTTGTAGCCTATCTATTTGTCTTTTTTCTTTTTTCTGTCTTTTCTTCTTTCTCCTTTCTTTTCTGTGTCTTTTCTTCTTCATCTTTTTTCCTTTTCTACTCATTTTTCTTTTTTTATTCATACCAATTTTTTCTTTTCATTCTTGTTAACGAGGTTTTTTCTCCATCTGCGTTTTTTGTGCCTTTTTTCTGGTCTATTTCTTTTTCTGATCTATTTTTGGGTGTGTTTTTTCTTCTTTAAATCGTTTCTTTTTCTTTTCTTCTTCAAGACTGTTCTTTTCCTTTTCTTTTCCCTTCTTTTCTTTATTTTTCTTCTTTGCTTTTTTTCTTCTTTTAGTCTTCTCTTTTTTACTTTTTCTTCCTTTCTTTTTTCTTCTTTGAGTCTATCGTCTTTCTTTTTTCTTTTCTTTTTTACTTCTTTGAGTCTTTTTTTCTTTCTTTTCTCCGTTGAAATTTCTCTTTTTCTTTTTTCTTCTTTTTATTTATATTTTTTCTTCATGTTTTTTCCTTTTTCTTCTTTACGTCTTTTCCTTTTCTTTTATTCTTTGAGTTTTTCTTTTTTGTTTTCTTCTTTGAGTCTTTTCTAATATTTTTCTTTTTTCTTTTTTGTGTCTTTTCTTTTTTTTACTTCTTTTTGTGTTTTTCTTCTTTTTATGTTTTTCTTCTTTTTGTGTTTTTCATTTTGTTTTTTGTTTTTTCTTCGTTGTACTTTTTGTTTATATTTGTCTTATTTTGTGTATTTCATTCTTTGGGTCTTTTCTTCTTTTACGTCTTTTCAACTCCTTCTTTTTCATTTTTTTCATCTTCTACTATTACTTGACTGCTTTGCTTTGTTTTTCTTTCAATCTATTCATGACAGATTTCTTGTTTATATTTCAATGTTATCCTTTTTTTATTAGCATAGATCATTGCTCCTATAAACATTACAATGGCAATGTTTTACGAAAACCTATATTTAATAATGCTAAAATAGAACGCATATAGTTTGTTGGTATACTTCTTCATTTTTACTGAACACCATATAGACTAGCTGATCTACTCAACGTTGCCAGTGCATTTATAAAACAAAATACACCAGCCAAACAAGGAGTTATCGGAGAATGAATAAAAATCATTTTTATACTCTTATTTCCAGCTTAATCGACTTATAGTACTATATTAACTTTGGTCGTCTTCGGAAGATGACAGCATTTACAGAAATCTTGCGCTTCTCTGAAAAAGACTTATAGATTCATGACGTCTTCGTTGACTGGCATATGCATCTCTCACGTTGAACTGATCCGAAATCGGTGTTGATTGGAGAAATAGACGCCAACTGAAAGATGTGAAATGTATTTAAAATAAACATGGTACATATAATTCGACGAAATATTCCAGATATAAAATTTATATCATAATTTACGACGCTAAAATTAACGAACGAACGATATTTTTATTAGATGAAAACATTTAAAGAAACTGTGGCAACTTAACGTATTTTCATTTTTTATTTTTTGGGCTTTTTTTTTAATAGTCGTAGATTAATTTTATTAATATTATGAGCATTGTTCAGTAAAAAAAAAAAGCCGCCACAGCCTTTGTTCAGATTGCCATCCTTGTTTTATTAAAAAGATTTTGTTTGAAAAAAGTTATAATTTCCTATCGCCGCATTTTCGCGATGTTAAAGACAAATGTTTAAAAAAAAATTTTCCATAAAATTTACTTTTTAATGAAAAAAACAGGAGCCGTAAAAAATGTAGAAAATTTGCCGCAGCTTCTTTTTTAAATGTTTTCATCTAATAAAAAATATCGTTGCTTCGTTGGTTTTATCGTCGTAAATTATGATATAAAAACAGAAACGATTCTCTTAATAATCGCGTAAAGACTACAGTTTGTATTATTACTGTTATCAAGTTTGTTACATTAAAAAAATTCCTCGCAGTTTTCTTTTTTTTATGTTTTGTATTTAATAAAAAGTATCGTTGGTTTGAGCGTCCTAAATTATGAGATGAAAAAAATGAACGAATCTCTTAATAAAAGAGAGTTGTCTCCCTCTGCATAATGACAAATTCTAAAACAACACCTATTTTTCTTTAACTGCTTAACAATGCACAAAGGAGAAAACTCCACTAGCTCCAATAGTTGTATTTCGAATATAAATCCGATAGAAATAGCCCAGAATTTATAGCATCAAATGACTACCGTAAGAGCGTAATAGCCGTGTAACGTAGTAGTTACATGTCAACACTTGGGACCCACACGTTGCATCCAGACAGTCGCAAAGAAACAAAGGTATAGAAAGAATGTTTCTTACTTTTTTAAGTTGAAGCAACAAACATTTATTTGCAGGTACTTGCAGAATAACGCCTTGTCTCGTGTCTACTCGTACTCCAATGTGCTTAACAAGACTCTGCCGTGTCGAGCACATGGTACCTTGCCTTTGTTCGTCTATGTTTAGGACACGTACTTTCCTGCCACTCTCGAGCTACGTGTGTAGCACGTATATTTTTGTCCTTCTTGGACCACGTTTTTCTTTTTTAAATTCTTTTTCTTTCGTTCTCCCTCTCTGTGACGTCACCTCGCACACGGCTGGATCATTTGCATACGTTGGCTGTCGTACAGCTGATGCTGCTCCTGACATACGCGCATTTGTGCTTTGTTATAGCTGGAGTGAAGCGTAGATGATCAGCAAACGCATCAAATCGCCGAAATTAAGAACTCGTTATTTCCGGAAAAATCTATAATAGTGTGAGGACTACTAATAGTATCCCATATTTCTATAAAACTAAAAGTCTCCCCTGTATAGAGTAGTGTTGGCACATCTGGGCTGGTGCTCTAACCAAAAGTTCCTCCTTTTTGAGCAGGGTACAAAATAGAGTCTGTAACGTAACTGGCTTCGCACTGTCCACTAAACTCCAGCTCCTGTCCGATCACCGCAACTTTGAATCCGCATGTTTTTTTAAGTACTTCTACAGAATATACTCCGATAGCACCTACCTACACTCATCGTAAATAATCCCGACAAACCTGTCAAGCAGCAAATTCCCCCTTTCACTGCAGCGGTCTCAAGATGCCACAAAACGTTCTAATCTTTCTGTCCTCGGGCCGCTTGCATTTGGCATCCCCATTACTTTTTCCCTATTTTTCACAGTGTACCAACATGCAAAAATTTAAATGTGAGGTGAAAAAATATCTTGCTGCCCAACTCCCCACTGCGAATGCCCCTATAAAGCTGGACTCATTGTAACCCCTTACGACTCAGAGGCAATGTACAACTGGGATTAATTTGATTTTTTTTAATTAAAATTAAAAATAAGTGGCGAATGAGAAAAATGGACAAATGGTTGTTATGAATAAAAGGGTCACCATTTATTTATTTAATTATTTTTTTACATAGGCATCACCACTTATCAAGGCCAAGAGGCCACTCGAGGATAAGGGTTAAAGAGAGTACAGTCGAAATTGGACAATATAGTAACCGTTAGTAATGGAGATTCGATAAATTTGTTAACTTATATGGAACGGCTCATCAAAAGCTTGTTTACGTTAGACTTGAAGACAACCATATTGTAGTCAGCTGGAAAGCAGAAAAATGGAAGACAATTCCATAGGTGTGCAGTTCTAAGAAAGAAGCTTTGCTCATGGAATCTACGCTTAGGTTTAGGCACAGATAAAGAGTGGAGGGAACTAGTGATAGTGTTTGCTGTTAGACGGGTGTTTCTTGTGAAAGTTTGGCGAGGGGGGGCCATAGAATAGAGCTCAGCCGAGCACCTGCCATAAAAATAACGATAAAGCAGAGAGAAACTCGCAACATCTCTTCTGTGAGAAAGAGGTTGCAGGGAAGAGAAAATGACATCCCCCACAAGGCTACGAAGTCTATTTTGAACCCTATCAAGTCCTTTTCTAGCAGCTCCTCCCACGATGTGGCAACAGTACTCAATCCTTGGACGTACCTGGCTTTTATATAGATAGAGAATAGCATCAGCAGTGAGATATCTACTGGATCGATAGAAGGATCCCACCATTTCTCCAGCGGCCTTGGCAACGTATTTAATGTATGTGTTCCATTTAAGATCAGGAGTAAAGGTCAAGCACAGAAGCTTGTCAAAACTTGACGCCTCCCCAACGAGAGTCATTCATTTCAATTGATGCCAGATGGGGATCAGAGTGTTGATGATGTAAAGATAAAAGCTTGGTTTTAGATGCATTAAATGTAACAAGCAACCTCTTTCCCCATTGTACCACTTGTTCAAGATCAGAGGAGGGAGAATCAGGGAGAACTTGGTCGTTTACGGTCTTAGACGTGCTACCATAGATAGTAATGTCATCAACATAGATATCTTCGAATGATGTAAGGATGTGATTTGGAAGATCATTTATATAGATCAGGAAAAGAGTTGGGCCCAGGATGGACCCCTGAAGGGCTCCAGCATTAATACTAAGAGCTTCTGATTTCTGTCCATCAACCACTACTCTTATGAACCTATCAGAGAGAAATGATTTGATAATCGAGAAGACATTTCCAGCTATACCGTAGCTGGAAATTTTGTGAAGTAAATCTTTATGCCATACTCTATCAAAGGCCTTTGATATGTCAAGAGCAATTGCCCTAAAAAGGTAGCCTCCGTCGAGAGATTTTCTAATCTTATGAAATATAAGTGTAAGCACATCTGCTGTAGATCTAGCAGAACGGAAACCATATTGCGTGTCACTAAGAAGGTTATTTTTGCTAAGATGATGTGCGTCATCAGTAAGTTGCTGGAATCTGTGTTAAATAGAGATGTGATTACTTCTCTATTTAACACAGATTCCAGCAACTTCCTCATGACGCATAGGAGACTTATTGTCCTGTATTGTGAGGGAGATGAGCGATCACCTAAATTCTTAAATACGGGGCATACTGATGAGATTTTCCAGGGTGATGGGAAGCAATTCTCCTTAAGACAACGTTTAAACAGTCTTGTAAGGATGGGCGCAAGTTCTGGTTGAAGTCTGTTGAGTACTATAATTGGAATCCCGTCAGGGCTGGTTGCTTTACTGGGATCAAGGTTTTTGATTAGCTTGGCAACATCACGTACAGATATTTGTATATCACATAGCATATTTTCTGATACAGGAGGAAATATTGGAGGTTGGCAGCCTTGGTCGCAAATGTTAGAATTAGCTGCAAGGTTCTTGGCAAAGAGTTTGGGTTTGTCTGATGCTGACGAGATTACCTCAGGTCCATTTATGAGAGTTGGGATAGAGCACACACTTCTGTTCAGGATTCTGTTTGCTATTTGCAAAAACTGATGGAAACCAAGCCGCTGCTCAGCTACTTTGGACTTGACGGACTGAGCATACAACTCTCTTGCGTGCTTTATTATTTTTTATGGTGATTGTTGGCAGTTCCGAAAGCGGCTTTAGTCTCAGTACATCTATTACGCTGGAAGCAACGGAAAAGTGATTTCTATGCGCAATAGCAGCAGCACATTTCGGAGAGAACCACGGCTGGCTGTTAGGTTTTTGCTGGAAGTTTTTCAAGAGTATGAAACGGTCTATACCTACAATTAACCATTCTGTCAGGTCTGATACTATAGAGGACACATCCTTTTTAAACATGGAACGCACAGGTAGATCTGATATAAATGTGCGGAAGCTATCCCAGTCAGCCATAGAGTATCGATATACTGTACGATGGAGAGATACATCTGGGGACTTATTACATTTCATTTTTATTTTAACTGATACAACTCACTGGTGGGAAGATCCAAGTGGAGACAGAACAGAAGCTGAACACAGTTCAGGGCAAGTTGTGAGAAAGAGGTCTAGAAGACTTACATACTGGTCATCAGTATCGGGAACATGGGTGGGTTCGTTAACAATCTGAGTGAAGTCATAAGCAATGGAGAAATCATGACAGAACCTCCCCTCATCATCGGTCTTGTTTGAGTGAGTTAACCATTTAAGCAAGAGTCAAATTCACTAAAAGCGATACAAAACAACGGGATACAACCAACATGTTGACTGGGACATCCTCAGAGATCTAATCAGATGTGTACCTTTGTGTGAAGCTATTTCTCTTTACTTGCTTAATGAAAGGGAGAAAAACATGATTAACAGGCAAAATGCAGTAGAACCCCGGGATACGGCATTAAAAATTTGTATCCAAATACAGTACAATATATATATATATATATATATATATATATATATATATATATATATATATATATATATATAATACATATGTATATAATTAAATAACATTATAAATAACATTGTAAGGCGAGACAAATACCGTAACCAGGAAAAAACATTATATTCCATATTGTAACTTGGAAAAAAAACGTATCCTTGAGTCACCGTATCCCGGGGTTTTACTGTATATTTATTTAAAAACAACGATGCGAAAGATATTCTAAGTAAGTAAATTGTTAGAAAAAGTTCAAAGTTCTCGTGTTTTTAGAATGTTCGAAAGGTGGAAGAAGACATGATCGTTAAAGGTCTGCATTTTGTAGTTTGTTTCCTGTTTATTGTTTATTTTTTTGTTTTCATTTTTTTTAATTTTGTTTTTGCTAGAGATGGCATTCACCCGCTAATTCAGACACTCTAACTGAGAGATCTTTTTTTTTTAGATTTTAACCTTTCCTTAAATGCAAACGTTTGTATCTCTCTTGCACTTGGTTCACCGGATTTATAAGTCAGGTAGTTTTTTTATGTGTCTGGTTGCCTTTATAATTGCTAGAATGGTGGAAAACTTCCTAAGATTCCAGTTAGGTCCATAAGACCTCGCTATTTTGTGATGTTCTCTCTCCCAGCTCTGTTTAAGCCATTCAATGTGAATGTACGTGTGCGCGTGAGTTTATAGGACAGTGTGCGTATCCGGCCTTTGCTCGAGCGTAAATATGTTGATAGGTGGAGTAGTCGTTTGCTTTTCCTGATCTCAAAAGAAACAAGTTGCATATAATGTCGAGCTCGCTGGGCGGTTTGTCTCTGGCTAATTAGACTCTCTATTCTGGATTATAGGTCATCAAGTTGATCTTTTTTTTTTTTTTGTATTATTAAAAATTTGTATTTCATGCCGGTTTACTAAAATAAAGTATTCCGAATAACCGGGATTTATTTTCATTGGTTGAAAAATGACGATTTCACATTTTTAAATTGTGACACGTCGCCGAGATAATCTTATCTTTATTTCGGCAAAGTATCACAAACCTAGATTTGATTGTGTCCTATTTCCATTTGATACAGCAAATGGTAAAGATGGAAAAGCAAGTGTAACCTTAACGAACAGAGCAAGAAAGTGAGTACCTTACACAAGCCACTTTTCTGCCTCGCCATAAAACATTTGAATATTATCATTTAAAAAGAACTATTGGTTACGCATTAAGTTCTACTTTCATCTATTAAAAAGAAAACTTTTTAATGTAGGATGCTTAAGAATCTACATTTACACAGTTTTTTGCGGGGTTCATGTTTCCTCTTCAGTTGAACGTTCTCTGAATAGACATTAATGGCGTCAAAATGATGAATCGCTTTCATACAAAATTAACCTCCTGTGTTTCTTGCTCTGATTATATTTGATAGATGGATTAGAAAAGAAAAAAAGTAACATGATATCCAATGGTTTCTACTCAGTACATTAATCTGACATCCTCAGACAATCGTGTTTTTTTTTTCTTTTTTGTTTTTTGTTTTTCATTTGTTTTTGTTATTCATAAACTAGCGCGCAAAACTATCGTTGCCCGGGATTGAACGATGACTCCTGTGTTATCTTGATCCCAGTAGTAACATTGCATTTTACTTTTATCTTATAACTAACAGGGTGCTCGGTGTTGCCTTGTCGTAAGATACGCGTAACTAAATTTTAATTCATACAGATTTCGTATTTATTATAATAGAGCGAATTCTCTATCGATTGTATTACATTGTACTTAATATATACTAGTGATTTCAAAGGTAAAAAGAGATGACTTGGGTAATATCAGCTAGAATCGAAACCAAAAAACTTTTAGCGCTCCAGCCTTAATCGTTACCGTTTGAGCTGCCATCAGACAGATGAGAAAAATAGTTAAAAATAAAGCGACTTGAACGTATAAATAAATAAATAAATAAATATGCGCATACGTACAAGAGCACATTAATTTAACTTATTTCTTTTCAATTTTAACCCCTAAACAACTATTTTATCGGCTAAAAATTCATAACAGAACGGTCCAGAAAAAAAAAGCAATCATTTGACCCGCCTTGTGCGGTTCTGCGATTTTGTGTCCTAGAGGATATGCACTTTGCAAAAATTGAGACCGACATACAGACATATTGAGTTTTAGAAATTAGATTTCTATAATATTCACGATTGTAGTTCAAAATTTAATAAAGATAAACAGATCTGGCGATTTTACTATAAAATGTCTAATAAATGTAATCATACGAGATCTTATGTTATCATCCTCCAGATAACGGTATAATCAGGTTGACACACAATTTTAGGTAAATCACCAAAGTTGAACAATGTTGAGCCTGTTCAGTCAATCAGATGGTCACCTACCTGTAGGAGGACGTCGACATCTCAGGAGAAGGTCGGCACCTCCCCGCAAGCACTGCAACTGTATGTTAACTGTGGTAGGCAGAGCCAAGGGTCAAAACATTAATTTTATTATTATTATTATTATTATTATTATTATTATTATTATTATTATTATTATCATTATTATTAATAATAATAATAATAATGATAATAATAATAATAATAATAATAATAATAATAATAATAATAATAATAATAATTGATTCGAGCGACGGCGGGTCGCTGGATCGATTATTATGATTAGAAAAATAAATTAGATTGGGAAAAGGTGATTGACAGCTGAAATAATAATATCGCTACAAAAGGAATGTGAAAATCGAAAATAGATGTAAACATGATTTTTGGTTTGCATAAACAAATAACTAGATTGAGGTTACATCAGCTGTTGGTCTTAGACACGTGATGAGATGTAGATTTGGGGAGATTGTAGTTAGCTGTTAGCTGAACATCAGAAAGAACGGACCGACTCAAGGGGGGTATCCATAACGCAGGGCGCGGCGTTTTCTCAGGCAGCTAGGATGTGAAGACATTGTAATCTCTGAAGATGCCGGTCGGAATCATGAAAATAAATGTTTGTATATAATCCAGGTATGTTGTGTTTATTTACACCTGTTAAAAGAACTGTTTGTCTACAATTGTTTCGTTACGTCCACGCCAATCGTTTCCCATTGGAACTGATGTATAAATGTTAAAATATATACACTAGACGATCAATTAAATGAAACGACGTATATACATACACGCATTTACACGTACATGAATATACAGATAAAATATAAACCTCATTATTCAACATGTGCGTCGTTTTGGAAAATATTCATATACACACACAACGTAACACAACGACGTGGATACACAAGCGACTGAAAATCACTTGTGTATTTGATATTCCCATAAAAAATTATCCTAGAAAAGAAGCCGGTTCAATTCGGCTAGGATGGGCGCTGCTTCTATCAGTATCACCCTCCACCTTTAAAAAAAATATGATCGCAAGATCACGGAAAATACAATGTAAAAAAAAGTATTTTTAAATTTACCTAAATACTCTGCTGTGTAGAACGTGTAACTCGAATAAAATACCATTTCTAGGTATAAGATAAAATATAGTATCATTTATGTGTAGGGATGGTACAAAATATCGTGAGGTTAAAGTTCGTGCTGGACTTTCATAGTATGGAAATATGTCACAAACTCCTACTAGATTTTTTGTTTTTTATAATATATCTAGTCATGGGGACATATCTCTATATATCCCCATCAATAGATATATGTTGAAACTATATTATCCAGGGTACTTACATAATGACTCAGTTTAAACAAAGGTGGTACAATGATATTATGGGGGTCTGCGTCCGCGCTGAACATCCACAGCATGGAAATACTTTAATCGCAATATAAGCAATATATTAGGGCTGCCAAATGTGTGTTCGTTTTTGTTTAAGTTGAGATTAATGTAATTCATTTTTCACGCTTTGTCTGAAAGTTTTGAGAATGTCTGCGATTTGTCTACTTGTTAGACGGCAATCTTACTAAACTACGGCTCACCGACAGATTTCTTTTTCAGAACCGAGCCACCAATTTCTGGCACACTTTGTCTGCAAAATCATTCTTCTTATACATAGAGAATATATTGATGCAGATTTGTGCAGAAGACCGAAGTAATGTACCAGCCTGCTCCTTGAAAAGGTATGCTGAGCCTCAGATCTCAATTCGTGAAATCAAGCTATAAGTCGTTGGTAAGTCTCCTTCTTCGGCAGTATTTTGTCAAGGACAGTACACATAGACGATGAAGTTGATTGCAGGATAGCCAATGCTTGTGCTGTCTTTGAACATCTCAAAACCAGTGTGGGAGTGTAAAGGAATTCGGCTGCAGAACAAACCCCAAGTATACCGAGCTGTGATTCTTATCATCCTTATGTATGCTTGTGAAACTTGGACTGTATATGCTAGATATGCCAAGAAACTTAACCATTTTCATATGAACTGCCTCTGTAAATTAAGTGGCAAGACAAGAAACCAGACACAGAGTTTCTAGCCCAGTGAAACCTTCTGTCAGTACACACCATGTTACAGCAGTGCTAGGCTCGTTGGGCAGGTGATATATACCGTGTGCCTGATTCAAGACTCCCAAAACAGTTCCTTTACGGTGAACTGTCCAAAGGAAAAAACCCCGCAGGAGAACAGTTAAAACGGTTTTAAGGACAATCTAAAAGTCTCCCTCAAACAGTTCGGTTTGAATTCCAACTCATGGGAAAAACTATCCCAAGACAGATATCCCTAGCATGTCGCAACTCACAAATGAACTAAAACTGCTGAATCCGCACGCAATGGAGAACGCAAGAAAACATCAGAAAAGACAGTGCAGTCAACATCACTGATACAAAATCATCCCACCGATATCAACATGCGAGAAATACTTCAGAGCTTGAATTGGTTTAATACGTCATCTTCGAACCCACAGAACGATTACATCATCACGATCATCTTCGCGAGTGATGGACGAACATCATCATCACGAAGCAGATTTTGTAGCCTTTTTCCATTTTCTGTAGTAAAAAAAAAAAAGCATAAAATATATTCGAATTCTATTTTATCTTACATTTCAAGCCTGACACATAAACAAATAATTAAGAATTTGGAGGGCTCCTATTGAGAAGGTCACCGATTTTAGATTTTTTTTTCAATTTGGATGAGATATTTTGGGAATAAGCCAATTTTAGAGAAGGTTTCTTTTTAGTAAAAATGTTGAATGTTTTATGTGTAAAATTTCATGTGAAAAAGCAGGAGAAATGTTATACGATGAACCAAAAACAAAACAATGACTTCAAATGCATAAATTCACAGAATAAATATTTTAGAATTGTTTGAAGTGGAAGTTTAGAGATACAGAAAGGTATAGAATTAATAGAATTTCTCACCCTAAAGACCTTGTAAAACAAGGAATCTTTAGCTGAGATATCGAAGAAGTCATAATTGATAATTTACACGGCTCTGAAAAGCGTAATCAAAACTTCACTCAACTATACAAATAATACTTCGTTAAGTTTATAAAGATTGGCGAACCGCACTGAAAAAGTGAAATGTTATGTGTATTAATGTTTGTGTGCGGAACTATTATGTGAATTGTTATTTTACAAATCAGAAGGTTTTGTATTCAAATCACGTCGAGTCTTCAACAATTTTGGAGGGTCCCTCTTTAGGGGTCACCAATTTTAGACGGTTTATTTTAGGAGTTCCGATTTCAGTGAGATATTTTGGGGATAAGCTTATCGAAATATCCTTCGTTTCGGCTAAATAAAAACTATTTTATGTTTGTAATTTAATGTGAGAAAGCGAGAAAAATAGGTCATAATATTTGGATCCGTGATTCCATTTGTCAGACTGGCGATACGGTGACCTGACTTATAGGGACGAGTGTATTATATATATATATATATATATATATACAAGCGGGTGTAACCGGCGTTTGCCGGGTGTTTGTAGGTGTGTGTGTAGGGGGGGGGGTAAAGTAAAGAATAAGCGAAGTAATAACCCTGTTCAATATTAAAAAAATGGTAAATTTCCTAAAAAAAATCGGAAAAACGAAAACAAACAAAATACATCGAACGAACGTAAAACTTTTTTAAAAAAAGAAATCGGAAAAACAAAAAGCAAAACTAAGGGAAAAAATTATGAACATGGTCAGAAAAACAAAAACAAAGAAACACAGCGAAAAGCGAAAAAAAAAAGAAAATGGCCTACATAACCCTTCGTTTCAGCTAAGTCCATGGTGCGTTTCACCAAGTAGAAAGCATAGAACGAAAATGAACGTTAAAACTCCATTCCAGTTTTTTTAAGCAACTACAAAACGAAATAAAATATGTTTATTTTATTTAAAAAAAAATGGGAAGAATCCTTTTTTTTTTCAGTGTATAAATGTTGGGGAAAAAATCGTGATTAAGCAACGTAAAAGTATGCGTGGGATAAGAATTAATGTTTGTGGGAATGTCGCGATCGATTAATTCCGTGGTGTGTTTCACAAAATAGAAAGCATAGAACGGAAAGACACGATGAAATTCCATTCCAGATTTTTTAAGCAACAGAAAACCGAAACCGGCGTTCGTTCGTAACCATCCCTTGTGAACAATCACGCAACGCAGTAAACGGGTGGCGGGGGAAAGAGGAATTAATTAGAGAGAAAAGATTTTACTACTTCCAGTGATTTTAACCGATGTTGGCAGGGAAATCTCAGTAGAAAAAATATAGGAATCTACGATTATGGAGAGATAATATGCCTATAACACACCTCAGATATTGTGCTGTAATTTGTGTATATTACATTTGTATGAAATGTCTTGATTTTTAATCCTATTAAGGTCAAAATTATAGGGGGAAAATGAGTTCATTTTATATATATGTGTTTACGGATATATGTGTGTGTATGTGCGTGTGTGCGTGCGTATTTGTGTGTGCTAGATTTTTTATCACGTAAAAGGTGGATAAAGCCTATAGTTTGTTTGCTTAGAATGAGTGTTATACCAAATTGATGGCTGAATATGATAAAATATGTGCTTACGTTTGCATTAGATACCAAAAATATCAATGGTCCGTAAAAAAATTCAATCAGATGCTGTCCTCTAATTTCCGCCTGGTTCCCTTCCCTTAATACTGAAAATATTAGAACAGTGCTTCTTAGCCATGTATGCTCACGCAATTGGACTTGGTCACTCTTGTCTGACAGCTCTAAGGGTATCGGTTTGGCTGCTGTATAATGACAGTACAGGGGCCGTAACTCTTTGGTAGCGCTTACAGTAGCTGCTCTATCATCAGTTGCATAATATCGGGATGTTTGTAGTACAATGTAGTGCATGGAAAGGGGTCTTACACTCATTTACGGTGCGCTTTTCCGAGACCACTTTTCTGTGGGCGAGAAATCGCCTGATGGTCTACTTGTGTTGCATGTTTATGGCTATGCATATCTACTTTTCCAGCATTTCTCGCCCTAAACTATTTAATCTAATCACAGCTCAATCCCCCAATAAACGATCAAATCAAACGCACACTCAAACAACACTGCCTCTTCCCTAGAAGCTTGCGGTAACAAATATCCCAAATTGTATAAGAACTAACTTAGATGGATTTTTTCCTAGCAAACTACACGGATATTTTAGCGCTAAGTTAAACAATCATCCATCTCCTTTAACCACTTTAACATGCCTAGTTAATTTCTATTTTATAGTAAGGAATCAGACAGACCCATGCACGGACTTGGAGTCTATATTCGTAACAACCCCTCTTGGCTGAGGAATCCAAACGAGAATCATACAATTAGGAATCTACGTGCTTTAGACTAAACCTCCAACACAGCGTTAGTTGCTTATATTTCCTCTATCGTTCTCTTTCGTCCCAGGACTGTACCCTAATCAACCTGTACTCTGACTTTAATGTCCACCACAATAATTGGTTTCTCTAGTTCCACATACACAGTTGATAACATCATACATAAATTTTCTATATTCCATTTCCTGAGACAGACAGTAATTGTCCCGACTTGTCACTGAGATATACAGGATCAGTAAATCTCACTTCTAGATCTATTTCTGATTACAGTTTCCGAGAATTAAGTAACAAATGCCCATTGACCACTTGAGAATGCTGATTATGTAATAATAATAATAATAATAATAATAATAATAATAATAATAATAATAATAATAATAATAATAGAAATCACTTTAAATTCTTTACCTCAAGTGGAAGAGACATTGCTAAAAAAAAAAAGATACTGCAAGAAGGCTGGCTGAAAAGCCATCAGGAATCACATCAGAATTTTTCTCTTTTTGTGGAATAGTGCGCAAATGAGACTACTGAATGGTTCGACGCAGCAATTGAAGCGCATATTTCCACACGGAAGTTCTGCAGCAAACCCCACTCCCTAATAGGTCACTTCTACTTGAGCAGCTACCATTGCTCCACCATAGTATGCATACCACAATTTTATCCGACATAAGTCCAGTACAAATAGACAAAATGATATAGAAGCTAGAAATAATTGTAAGATCGAAATAAATGCAGCTAAGAGAAGATATACCAAAACTACCAGAAAACGCACTGAGTCGCAGATATTAGGAACCTGTGATTTCCAGAAAATTTGTAACGGTGTAGTAAATAATGGGCAATCAACCATTCTACCACTCTTCGGTAAACTTTAGGTTGTTTAAACGGCCACAGAAGGCTAACCTCCATGCCCGACGATTTGCATTCAACTCAACTTTGGGCCCAGAAAACCATTCCCTCCCAGATGTTCTTTTGCAGACAGAAACCTCGATCGATAATTTGAAAATCACCCCTTCCTAAGTTCGTAATATCATAAAAAAAACTTTAAAAATGAATGTGGACCTAATCTCATTACGGTTATACTATTAAAAATGTTCCATTGAAGTTTCCCCAGTTCTCTATAAACTCTACAACAAATGCCTTACCTAATAGATGCCATCAGCTAGAATCGAAACCAAATATTTAGCTTAAGCTATCGACCGATGGTTAAGAAACATTAAAAATCAAGCAACTTCAAACTATGAATGTAGATTTGGGTATGCGCAGCACTAACATGTTTAGTCGACTTACTCCTGCTTAAATCAAATTTTCTTTCAGTTTTGAATCCTTAGCGTCTATTTTTACCGGCTAAAAACCAAACCGAAAGTGTTCGGCACGCCCAAATACTTTATATATCAAGTTTCATGTCTGTAGACACAAAACTTCACGCACGAAGCTGCTAGAGACGTACACACGGAGAAGGTCACTTTTAAATATATAGATATATACTAATATAAATGTCCGTCTGTTAAAAAGTTTGCAAGCTATACTCTACGTAATCATGTACAATATAGAAAATGTGCATAACCAGAATTGAGCATAATGTTGTATATTGGTTTATATTGTAGGAAATGATATATTAAAACGTGTCATGTGTTATCTAGTGGATGTAAGATATTGTTCTTTTAATAGACAGCTAATAAACGTGTAAATCGTGTGTATGTTGTTTAGCTAGGAGGACATGATATTGACGTGTAAACCGAGTCATGTTGTATCAGACTTAACACACGGGATATTTTTACAGTTCATCTATAAGAAGAAGAATATATGCTTCATACCTTTTTCTTCAAGAGTTCTTCTGTATCTTCCCGCTGCTCCGTGACGAACCATGAAGCGATCACCATCCAATTGAGACATCTGTTCTTATTTGTGAAACCATTAAAACAACTCTTTATATTTTTATATTATAAATTTATTACAGTTGTCTCAAATGGTTTTCACAGGATCTGCAGTTAGTCTACATTTTCTGTTCATACAGCCCGCTCCTAACTGTCTGTCCACCCCTGTCTAGACGTCTGTCTGCTCTGGTGGTCAATCCTCAACTCTCTGAATCTCTCCGAAACTAACTACATCACGTGTTCTCTTACGTCACCTAATTACGTGTCTCAGACCAACCTAATCCACAGCTAGTTATTTGTTTATTCAAAACCCCAAAATAATGTTTACATATGTTTTCTATTTTCACATTCCTTTTGCAATTCACAAGTCAATCATTTATTCCGCAATTTAATTGTTTATTCTTCTAATCATAATGACTGATCTAGCGACGATCCGTCGCTCAAATCAATTAACAAGAATACAATACCAATAATAATAATGTTTTGGCCCTTGACCCCGCTTGCCACAGTTAACAGATACTACGCTATGATCACAGCCTAAAGGGTCATAACATTACAATAATAGTTAAATTAAACCAATCATCCAATAAGGAAAAATAATAAATGAATATTTATAAATGTTCGTTCTTCAAAAGGATTATGCAAATTAGTTAAGCTTATAAAATCCATCAATGAGTATATTAAAACGTTCGTTTAAATACTTTATTAAATACAGGGTAGAAAGATAAAATTGTGGCCCTAGAAAAGACGAAATTTTGTTGTAGAACACCTACTAGTTGGTCAGTGTTGTACAAATCCCAAGAGCGATAGGAGCCTTCTATCATGTTTGAAAGTGACACAATGTTCAACGGATCAGAGATGCACCGCTGTACAACTCATGCTCTCTATCGATCCAAGTTATGACAAGACGATTGCTAGCACCCTCAAAATGCATACCTAGCCGGTTCGCCGCTTGAGGGCACAGCTTAACGAAGTTTCCGGCCACGGTTATGGTCCTTAGTGTGGTTTCAAGTGAGAGCCACATCGTGCCACCTCACATCTTCGAAGTCGGCTTCAAATCAACACCAAAGTGTACCAGGATGTGCTGAAGAGAGTGGTGATCCCCTTGTGCAATCAAGTGGTCGCTGGCAGAACCTGGGCGTAGGAGTAGGACTTGGCGCCAGCTCACAAATCCAAAAAGACCCAGGCTTAGTTTCAGAAGAAGCCCTACGATTTTGTACCCTTTTCTCACTGCCTCCCTACTCCCCCAACCTGAACCCACTGGAATACTTCGTTTAGACTAACGTCCAAAATATCACGAACATGACCTCTCACAACACCAAAGCCAGGGTGATCCCCGCCATCCGCTGAGTATTCGCCGTGCTCCAGCTGACGCTTGTGTAAAAAAAAAAGCATGCTCCTAGTTCCGGACCCGTATCGAGGCGTTGACTGAGGATGAAGGCGGCTATATTGAATACATATCAGCTCTACTACCTTATCAAGTGACCTGAATTGATTTTTCAATAATAGTTAAAAAATAAAGCTGTGGTGTTGTTTTTCTTAGGGTAGCAATCTAGAAAAAAATGCGCTTTTAATATCAATATCAGTGCGAGAAAAACTCAACTTTATATATATATATAAATATATACGTGTGTGTGTGTGTGTGTGTGGGTGTGTGTGTGTGTGTGTGTGTGGGTGTGTGTAAGTATTCTTACATAACTAAACGTAATTTCTTTTTTGGCTGCTTACGAAAGTAAACGTAATTTCTATCTGTCGGGTTAAGTTATGCGAAAACGGAAAATTAAATTAAGAATGATTGTGTTTGCAGTGAACAATTCCAGGCGTAAAAAACACTCAGTGTTTTGAGCCAACAATGACATATAAAGATAAGTACTAACTAACGCTTATTTTGAAAGAAATTGCGAGTTTTCAAAATATAAGATAATATGTAAATTATTATGGATATTGAAAATAATTGGATATATACAATGATATATATAAATATGTACGGCATAATCACGTTGACAAACCGGTTCCAGTTTGATCACCGAAAGTAAGCAACGTTGAACCTGATTTGTACTAAATGTGTGACCATTTGGGACATTCGAATGCTGTATATGGTCTCTGCTTATCTTGGCAGTGTTTCCAGTCGTCCTGAACTTCTTATTTCCACTGGGCTGAAACAGTGCCGATTCAAGATTGTAGTTGGAGATTGCGCAACCCTTGCCTCACAATTACACGCGCAGCTGCTCCTACAGAAAGTATTCTTTGTCTTTCGATACTGAACAGGGCATTAATAGATAGTTATGCACACACACACACACACACATATTTATATTTATTTATGCGCATATTTAAATAAAGAAGCTTTCTGTTGTCTTTAACAATGTCTGTTTAAATGAAAAAATGCTGCTTAAATATACGCAATATACGTATATATATTTGGAGAGGTAAATGCCTGTATCATTCAAACACGGAAGATGAGATGATTTCTTCTGATTAACTGTTGGTTATAGCTACTTTATCGTCGTCGATGCCGTCATAAATCATAGCTGGAATGTCGCTCATATGCCACTCATTTGAGTTATTCTTATGCCTTTGAATTAGCCACAATAAAAATAGAACAACGGTATAAGACAAGACGTGTATTAATAAAAGCTAAAGGGTTGCAGAATGAAGAGTGTTTCCGTTCCACCGAGCTGTGAGGTTAACTCCGGAACGAGAGCTCCACCTGAGATCATTAAGAGTCCCAGTATATATGGATCGTCCATTCAGAGGGTGGTTCCCCACAGCACCCCCATCCTAAGCTGATTGGTCCAGATGTTAAAACTGTATTTTTTCTTTTGGGGGCAGACCAGCAACGTGGTGTGTGCACTTTCTCTCTCTGCCGCAGCGTCTGGGTTCTGGCATGATTTGTGGAGGTTCTATGTTCTTGATTACCTCTACGCCTTCTTGTAGGGGTTCTGCTTGATCCTCGGGGTGCGTTTCCTTCTTTGATTCAGGTGCCTTTTATGTTCGCATTTTAGGCCCTGACTAATGTATGTGACATTGCCGATTCTTTGTGAGATCGTGCGCTATTCCCAAAAGAAAAAGTTGTTCTTTGAGATGCTTAAAATACACATTATCGCCGAGGTTAAATCGTTTTGGTGGTATGGTAAAGGTTCTATGTTGCATTGCGTGTTTGCGCAGCAGTTTTACAAAAACTGATTCGATTTTTCGGCCAAACATGATTTCAGCTGGGATCCAGCATCTGATATGTAAGGATTTTTGTGATTCTATAAACTTAGAGAAATTGGTGGAGAAACTTTTCCGTTGGTGTGCCGTACGCTTTCTTTGACGACCTTTTTAGCGTGTCGACGAATCGTTCGGCCTGTCCGTTGCCATTAGGATGGTAATGAAAGGTCGTAATATGCTTCGTATGTTTCGCAAAACTTCCTGAACTCTGCCGAGGTGAACTGCGTAGCGTTATCGCTAACCAGACAGTCCACGACTCCAAAACGAGCAAACAAACAACTCTAATAAAAATTCGTTGTCGTTGGTTTTCTGCATCTCTGGACCTTTGACCATTTGGAGTAACTGTGTACTACTATCAGGTACTAGAAGTCTTCTACTGATCCCACGGCCAGGGTTTATGCGTTATAGATGTCCTGGCAGCCAAAGCACAGCCATTGCACATTTTCACCGTATTTCGAAGATGGCAAGTAGACAAAACTTCTCATAAGCTTTTTCATCCGGTTTGTTCCTGGATGATTCATGTGAAAATCCGTCATTATCCTTTTGTGCAGAGTTTTAGGGATTACAACCCTTTCACTGTAAAGCAGCACTTCGTCGCAAACAGAAAAGTGTCTGAAACGGTATTAACTTGTGCTTAGGGGTTTGGATGAAATTGTCATTCACGGCCTCTGCCTAAATTTCTTGGTATGCTATCGGCAGTTCACGCATAAGATTATTAATTATGGTTTTCAATTCGCTATTATACGTAGTGCCGCCATTACTAAGTCTTCAAGAGGTTAAATTGACCGTCCGCATGTGCAAGTTAATTCGAGGAAAGAAATTCTAGTGTAAAATCTTAATGAGCGGTTCGTCGTAAATGTTGGGAATCCCTTTTTATCCTAAAAGGGATATCAAAGACCTATGGTCGGTTTTGCAGAAAAAATTGCTTCCGAAAATTGTGCCTAATCCTTCTTTTTCGATTTGAGAGTAATTTTTCTCCGCTGGAAGTAAGGTCCGGGATGCGAAAACGATTAGCCGTTTTGAGCCATCTGCCATCCTATGAAACATTCATGAGCCAATATCATACTGGCTAGCGTCGCTAGCCACTATTATATCCAAATTCGGGTTAAAATGAGTTAAGAATAGTTTTGAGGTAAGGATTCCTTTTATTTCTTGAAATGGTGTCTGTAAATCCGATGTCCATTCCCAAGGTTTATCTGTCTTTAGTAATTGGTTAAGTGTTGCGCGCAGTTTGTGTATGTTGGGGATAAACCCTTGGTAATAATTTACCAAGCCTAAAAAAACTTTGTAGTTGTGCTCTAATAACGTTCGCTCTTTCCGGATTTGGGCGTCTGCCATCTTTATCGATGATATGTCCTAGGTACTTGATTTTTTGAAAGAAAAATTCACACTTGTCTTCTTTGACCTTAAACCCATAATTTTGTATTCACGTGAACACTTATTTGATATGGTTGCGTGTTTTCCCCTACTTTTGCTCGCTATAATGATGTCATCTAAATATGCGATGACGGTTTCAAGGTCGCCCAGCATTGTATCCATGACTTGCTGGAATATCGAGGCTGCTACCTTGACCCTGAACGCGAGCGTTTGGTATCTGTACAAACGCCGACGTGTATTTATACAGAGAAGATTAGCGCTTTCGTCGTTTACAGGAATTTGTAAATAAGCATCCCTTAGGTCGATCTTAGAAAAAAACTTGCTGACATTTAATTTTTTGAGCACTTCCTCCGGGCTGGGTAATGCATAGTGGAAGTCTTCCAATGGCCTGTTGAGTTCGGTCGAGAAGTTGGCGCAAACGCAGATTTCCTCGGAACTTTTTTTTACGTAGACTGCCGGTACAGTCCACCCTCTGTATTAAATTTTAGACAGTATACTGGTGTTTTCCAATCTGTCCAATTCCTGATTTATCTTGTTCAGGAATGAGAAAGGGACGTTGCGTTTCTTGTAACCGGTTGTGTGCCCGGTTTCAGCATAAAATCCACGACCATTTTTGTTCACCTCCCAAGACCAGGAGTGAATACATCTGGGAATTCTTCCTTAAAACTAGTTCTTAGTTTCTTAGTTTCCACTGGGTAAGCTTCTATTTTTTTTTTTTTTTTTTTTTTTTTTTTGCAAAATGTGAAGATAGGTAAGTCCAACAGATTAAACTCATCCATCCAATCAGAGTCGAACAGGTTTTCACTATGTTTTCCATACATATATTTTGAGGTTTTTTTAGTTTTTCCCAGCAGAGTCGTCTTGATTAATTGACCGTTGACGGCTTTTGCCGTTTTATGGGTTCTTAGCATATTAGGTTTTCATAATTTCTTCCGCGTTTGAAGTTTAGTATTGTAAGATCCTATCCACTGTCTAACTGATATTTAACATCCATGCGAGAATTTTGGCCGTAACGTATTTACGTAAGTTTTCTTCTAAGGCGTCTCGGATTATGGTTTGGTGCACTCGGCTTTTGCTATGATTTTTCCTGCAGTGAGAGATTTGTATGTCACATTCTATTACATATAAAACATTTTCTTGTTAAGTATTGGCAATCTTTGACCCAGTGTTTACCGCCATATCTGAAAAAAGGGCTCTGTGCTTTTAGTTTTTCAGACTTTTGGGGGTAATTTTGTGTATAAAGTCTTGTGTTGCAGGTCGGCGTTTTTTTTTTTCTTGGTTATGTTTTTATATTTACGATGCCCGCTTCGATATTTTTCGCATCTTTTTTTTTTATTATTTCCACTTTTTGACAATTCTCAGCCAATTTTTGCAGCGTCAAGTTCGCTTCGTTTTCTAGTTCCGTTAGGCTAAAACTTGCGCAAAAACAAGGCATTCAAAATTGTCTGCTGTTAATTCCGACAACGTGAAGTCATCGCAATGTTTGTTGACAACCGCTGCGTACATGGCAAAGTTATCATTATCGTCTTTTGTTACGTTTAAGCATTTCTATCTCTTATGGAAAAGAGGCGTTCTGGGGAAGAATAGTTCTGTTAGCAGATGTGCCATAGTTGAACGATTACTCCGCGATTTTCTGTAGCAACATGAAGGCCATGAATTTGTCGTGTTTAGTTGTTTAAATCTTACGTAGTAGCAGTCGGGTCTTCTTCTGGTCAGACCAGTTACCGCAATCGCTATTGAAAAAGTCTTAATATCTCCTGAAATAAGCTGCGAATGATTTTTCTTCTTCTTCATACTTGAAATTATCTATTACAGATCATATCGTATTTTGGGAAAAAGTTTAATCATTTTCCGCGTGCACATTTAATCTTCAAAATTTGTGTCAGTGAATCATCTGTCCGTTGTTGGCGCTCGGACGATTGTTTTTGATGTTCCATTTATTGTTCGGGTCATTGTTTCTGTAATTCGATTTGTTCTTCTAGCTTTTGTTGATGTTGTACCACCATTTCCTGTTTTCCCCATTTCTCCAATAAGTCTTTTTACATCCTTTTGTGTTCACTTTGCAGTTTCATTAACTGAGCCAAAGCTGACCTTAGCTTCTCCATCTTGTCTGGTTAGTTAGTTCAGAAAGAAAAAAAAATAAAGATTTCGTCCTTTTTTATCTTGTCCATCAGGAAAGAGAATTGTATAGTTCGCCATCTATTTTCTCTCTTTTTGCAAATACCAGGCGGGAAACAATGATTATTTCTGCATTATTTGACACCGTTTGGAAAAATGCATTTCAAAATAAAATGTTCGTTACACTTAAGAATTTTAAAACGTTTGGATTTTCTTTTTTTGGATTAAAAGGAAACAGAGATATTAAAAAAATATATTAACTTCGTGTTTACGTTTAATTATGCCGTTTAACCGACACAAACATAAATGCTCTCAAAAGTGAAAAAACTGTTTGTATTTTTCCTTAAGCGTAAAAGAAGTCAAATAAAGAGAACAGTTAATAGTCTAAAAAAAAATACTGTATATTTTTCCCAGGTAGAAGAAATAAATAAAAAAAAATTTCTCTTTTTAGTCATGCAGAGAAAACAACAGTGACCAATTTTTTAACATTGAACACAATAAGGAGATTAAGAATTTAATCTTACTTTTGTTCTTTTGAAATGTACATTTTCCGAT
The DNA here is from genome assembly GCF_053919585.1 of Euprymna scolopes. Taxonomy (NCBI): domain Eukaryota; kingdom Metazoa; phylum Mollusca; class Cephalopoda; order Sepiida; family Sepiolidae; genus Euprymna; species Euprymna scolopes. The sequence continues at coordinate 72,472,324 of NC_136498.1, forward strand.
AGGATGGACCGACACAATTTGTTTTTTGTAAAATTATTTTACTTACAGCTTTTCGTCTCGCGCTTATCCGGTTCTGAATTTTTTTTTTCGGTGAATTGGGTTTTACCGATTAATTCTTTATTTTATAAATCAATTAGCAAAATTGTAATGTTTTTTTTTTCTTTGGGATTACCACGAGAAAAAAAGCTCTTTCTTGAATCCTCGTAATGCCAGTGTTATAAGAACACTGGTTTATTAAATTCATTTTCCATTTCGTGATTTGTCGAATCCTTCTGACGCCAATGTTATGAGAACACTGGTTTATTGCTCTTGGACTGGTAGGTATAAGGGTTTCGGGCGTGAGTTCGTTTCAGGAATCCTTCTGTCTCCACTGTTATGGCCCTGAATTAGCTACAATAAAGACAGAACAACAGTGTAAGACAAAACGTGTATTAATAAAAGACAAACACAGGGTTACAGAATGAAAAGAGTGTTTGCGTTCCACCGAACCGCGAGGTTAACTCTGGAACTAGAGCTCCACCTGGGATCAATGAGTTCCGGTATATATGGATCGTGGATTCAGTCCATTCAGTGGGTAGTTTCCCACAACAATTACATAGAGAGAGTTAACAAAAGTGATGCTCTTTGCCATATTAGGGCTAATAATATTTCGCCTACGACGTCTCCCGTTAATTCTGTTTCTCTTCTTTTTTGTCCTTTCTTTCTGTTGATTTCCTTAATTATGTCTTTTTATCTGATTTTTTTTATTTAATCAATTTTGTACGATTGTTGACAATGTGTATGATATGGAACACAAAAAAAGAAAATATCATTTCAAAGCAAAGCCTGAAAAAATTATGGTCTACATAGAAAAGTAAAAGGACTAGTTGTTAAAAGTGGATGAGAAAAATACATATTCTAGTAAAAATATAATAAATTTATAATTTAAAACATTTCAGCGTTAAGAATCTTTTTAAAAATTCAATTTATTTATTTATAAATTCTTAATGCTGCTATATTTTAAGTTATAAATTTATACTATTTTTTACTAGAATATCTTTTTTTTCTTCTTACCTAGTTTTAATAACTAGTTCTTTTACTTTTCCAAGTTTAACCTTAATCATATTTTAATGCTCGCATTTTCTATGCCATATATATATATTTATATATGTATATATATACATATATTTATATATATATATATATGTATATACTGTGACAGCAGAATCAAGACTTCAAAAAGGGTGTTGATGGCAACAAAAAGGGTATTTCATTTTACGTTACAATTGTTTCCATGTCCAGTCGAACAATTTCAAACATTATATCGTTTGTAAAATTTTTCCAAAACCAGCATTTCTTCAGACTTTATGAATAAACACACTTTTGACTAGAGAGCATTTTTGAAGAGAAAGAAAAAAAGAAAAATTCCCTTAACGGGAAAAGCCTGTGGGAAACATTTACCTTTGCTGTAGCTACGGAAAAGCCCATTTAAATATTAGTATATCGCCTAATTTTTGTATCCTTATTTAAGAACAGAGTCATAAGAAGTTTTCAAAGAAACCCCAAGCTATTTAAAAAAAGATTATACATCCCATTCGTTGAGTTCCTAAATAAGATCTCGCTGTTTCTTTATTTCCCAATAATTTATTTTTTATAAAAGAGTTTTTTAATTTTTATTTCTATATTTATAGTACAGCCGTAACAACCTTGCAATAGCGTTACGGTTAATTTTAGTTTCGTATTAGTGGCAAGTAATGTTTACAGATTTATCGTTATTATAGTACTTAGATTTAAGACCATTTTAGGTTTAAAGTTTAATTGAATATGAGAATAAATAAAAAGGCTGTATTATATATATATAAATCTTTGTACAACATTTCGGGTGAGGTATTCTAATCTATTTATTATTATTTAATGTTTTAAAATTTATTGTCATTCAACTTGAATGAAAACTTGAATATGTTTTCATTCAAGTACTGAATTACACGAACTCAGTATATTATATATAAGTCTAAATATATATATATATATATATATATATATATATATACATATATATATATATATAGTACGTGAGTGTACTATTTATAGGAGTAAAAGACAAACGCAGTATATATCATATATAATACTACTGCCTTCAGCTTTGCTTATTCGTCTCTTCGGCTCAGGGTTGAACACGATGATGAATTTTCATATATTGCTTATTAATGGCGTTCTTTGAGAGAGAGACACTAATAAACATGGCCGTATTCCGCATTATTATGTATTTTATTGTTTTCGCTTTATTTCTCAACTGCTTACCTTGCATTTACACACATATGTCTACATAATGGCAGGCTATAAAACACATGAACACAAGCCCACACATGCACTCCCACACATGTATATATATATATATATATATATATATATATATATATATATATATATATATATAACTTAAATTTTGAAGTATATATATATATATATATGTATATATTTATATGACGGTATTATACAAGCTTTAATCTGAAAGTATTTCAAAATTTAAGTTAATATATATATATGTGTGTGTGTGTGTGTGTGTGTTTGTATTAACTTAAATTTTGAAATACTTTCAGATTAAAGCTTGTATAATACTGTAAGATAAAAGTCCATATAAATATTAGTACCAGTATTTATAAGACAGTCCTAATCAGATAATGAATCTCAATACATTAGATAGAGCAATTATCTAAAGAAACATTTGGAATTAAATTCAGCAAATTAAAAGAAATTACGACAAATTTATTATTCGACAAGAAACACAAAAATCTAAAGGTTTTTTGTCCATTAATCCATAGACTTTCAATAAATGGCGTATCTTATGAGAGGAAATGGTTTAAACAAAATAATGTTTATAGGAATCATAAATTTTGTAATTTAGCATATAGATTGAAAAACTAAAAAGGTTTTCATTAAAAGCCCAGAGAAGGCCAAAATTTAAATGGATATTCCATGGTGTAGTTAGGCTCAGTGAAGAAATATAGATGCACATTCGTAAGATCTAAGACAATGATGAAAGCTGTAATCCAAATGGAGAGTTTTGAATGTTCAAATGAATGCATATGAAACAATGCATAAAACGCAATCAAGTAAAATCCATTGCATGCGGTAATATTCCAACAAGCGAACTGTATGAAAAAAATTCTGAAAAGTTTGTTAAAGTTTACTGAAAATTTTCTCATACAATTAATATATGAAAATATATTAAATATATTACAATTATAATAAAATGTAGAATTTTATTAAATCATTTTATACATTGGCTTGAATTACAGTTGAAAATTCAAAGTTCAAATACCGTGGTTCAGTTGTTCCCTTAACTGAAAAATTTATTTTGAACGTGCTCCTGTAATAGCAAAGGACCCGCTGTTGATTATATAAAAATATTTTTATACAAGGGCTTGAATTAAAAAAAAAATTAATTTAAAATGAAAAGTCAAGTATCACGGTTCAATTGTGTTCTTAACAGAAACATTCATTTCGAGCGCGCCCGTCTTATCAAAAAAGCTACTGTTGATTTTATATGGCAGGCGCTTCTGCTTATGCGGTGATAAAACTTCTCAAATGCACTTTTAATGTTAGGCTTTATAAGGATTTTAAGTTTGTTCAAAATCGGAATGTTCATCCATTCAAACAGAATTTTCGATTATCGATTTCTGATAATTATCGCAGATACTATGACATAAAACCTATCTAAGAACACTTCTATACACATAAAGTACATTTAAGTATTTTTTTCTTTTAATCGGCCAAGTCGTTTTGGAATCCACAGGGAACGGACTAACACACATATGAGCACACAAAGTACGCATATGTATATCTCTACTTTATAAGTGGAAATTTATAGCATGATTGTATTTAGTAAACTTTTTTTTTCATTGAAACATTATTAAAAAATACCAAAGAGCTTCTGTTTAATTATACCTGTTTAATTTTTTTTTTTTTACTTGTATTTATTTATTTTTTTAATAGTATTTTTCTCGGAAACATAAAAACGTATAATTAAACAAAATCGCTCTGCTATCTGTAAAGATATTTGTTTAAAACTTCTTCTATGTATCTCTGAAGAGAGATATGTCGCCATCTTGCTTTGCCTTCAAGAAGCTGTATGCTATGACAGATTGAAAACAGCACGTGACGCCCACTCGTGAAGTAAAACTGTTATTCTGCTATGGTCAATTAATTGTATAAATTCATATATATATATATATATATATATATATATATATATATATAATTTTTAAAATATAATTATCCACTGACACGTGTTCCGTCGTCTACGACTCATCAGAGTGTCTGAATCTAGTGAGATTCGAAATATATGTATATATACATATATATATATATATATTAATATTAATATTTGTGTGTGTCTGTGTGCGTGTCAGTGTGTGTGTGTGTGTGTGTGTGTGTGTGTGGTGTGTGTGTGTGTGTGTGTGTGTGTGTGTGTGTGTGTGTGTGTGTGTGTGTGTGTGTGTGTGTGTGTGTGTGTGTGTAAGGTTGGAGACGCAAATAACCGGATTGAATTATCATAAAAAAATCAAAAGTCGACATAAGTTTAAAAGTGACAAAATAACACGTAAATTAATCTAGAACCTCATCTTAACACGCCCGACCATATAACATACGGTCTGAGGTTCGAATCCTAGAACAGTCAAGGTACGCTGACGAGCAATAGTACCATGTTCGTAGATAACTGTCTTATAAGTAAAATGATAAGTAAATAAATAATATTTGTTTATTTGTTTAAGTAAAAAAAAATATGGGCAATATTTCTAAGGAAATGTATCTTCCCAGATTTCCAAGGATGTAGTTGCCAATAATCGAATTCAATTATCATCAAAAAACAAAAAGAAATCGACCCTAAATATATATATATATATATATATATATATATATATATATATATATATAACCCAAATGACCTTGTAACGAGTGATGTAACCCACTTTCCGGTTTACGACATCCGGTTGCGCATGCGCACATAAATATTAATACATACATAACAACGTAAACAAATAAACACAAATCGCTTCTTTTGCAGATTTTGACCTGCGCACTGAAATATTAACGTTATTATTTCGAAATTATTATTTAACATGGGAAGAGTGGGGGTGTTTTTCAACTATTCATTATTACAACTATACTGTCGCTATTTTCTTACGACTAAACAACTTTAACCCGTTGACAAACGTAAGAACAATTGTAGTAAAGCCAAGACTACTACTACTACTACTACTACTACTCTCTATCCGTCTCTTTTTATTCCTTCCTTCTTTCTTTTTTTATTTTTTGTTTACATTTCTAGATACAAAATAGTTGTGCGAGAACGGTGAATTTGTTGACACATTTTCTAAGCTGTTTCAATATTAATTTTATTTTATTTCATTTATTTAGGTTTTATTTTTTTGCTTCAGGTTTTATTAATTATTATTTTTTTTAGATTTTAAGTTTCTATAACTTGGTTGAAGGATTCCAATATAAGTTTTTCATTTCATATTTCTCATCGGTAGGTTCATGTGCGCTGTTGCTGCTATATGACTTTCGTCGGTGTTCGATTCGTAGGAAAACCAAGTTTAGTTTTCGATTTTTGAGCGATTATTCGGAAAAATAGGTAACTTTACACGAATAGGGAGGATTTTTTTTCATGTTTGAGTGATCCGTCCGTGATTTTTCATTTTAATATACTTTCATAAAAAAGTACTGTTATATCAAAAAAAAACTATTTTCTTTACGTCACACGTGTCACGCTCATACATGAATTCCATAGCTAATATAACATACTGACATAACGGTTCACGTGTAGTCACGTATATATATATATATATATATATATATATATATATATATATATATATATATATATATACGGCATAATCGCGTTGACACACCGGTTCTCGTCAGATCATCGAAGTTAGGCAACGTTGAGCCTGGCTAGTATCAGATGGGTGACCATTTAGGAATTTTAAGCGCTGTATGTGCTCTCCGCTTATCTCGGCATTTGTTTCCAGTCGTCCTATACTTCACTTGGCACTGGTATTTAACAATGTCTACTCAGGAGAGGTGTGGTTGGAGATTGCGCACCTCCTGCCACAAAAATTTCCCGCGCAAGCAACCCATCGTGGGTATCCATGGTCTGTCTAAGACTGAAGGAGCCTGTTTTTCTTAATTTTATTCATCCAGAGAAAGTCTCGAAATAAAGATGGGACGTTGATGAACACATAGATGGGTTTGTTCCTTTTTATTTCTCTATTTATTGCCCTAAACTCAGCAACTATCAATCCACAGTATGCAAGCAATAAAGTAATTGTAGCTTCTCTTCTAATTTTCGGATTATATAATCATGCCCAAATACATTTTATACCCTTTTTAGTGGATTGATAGTTGTTATTCCTTCTGATGAGTTAAGGGTAAAATAGATTCATTGACTGACATAATAATTAAATGATTGATTTTGTGCTACGAAACAGATACCGTCAAGAATTGTAAATATCAACTGAATTAAAGGAATAAATTGTAATGGTCAACATCATGAAATTCGGAATTTAGACTTGTTATTTATTACACACACACACACACACACACACACACACACACACACACATATATATATATATATATATATATATATATATATATATATATATATATATATAAGCAATGTAAAGTCACACACTTTAGAAAACATTTTTTTAATGAATTTAAATAAGAAAATTTTCTTATGTATATATATATATATATATATATATATATATATATATATATATATATATATATATATATATATATTACTGATGGGATTATTTTCAGGTTCCGATACAATTACCGATTCCAATTCTTTATAAATCTCTAAATATTTAACTATAGAATTGTTATTTTTCTCAATTTCTGTAAAAAGATACATGTTTAAAAAAAATACATGTTAAATATATAATTCTACCAAATTTGATATTACTAAATCTAATAGCGTTAAAGCAATTTGCAAAGATACAAATAGACACACACAACTCTCTCATAAAAGTAACTTGCGTACCTAGTTAAATGAGCAGACTTGCATTCGCGCTATTAGCCGTTCAAAGTTTGAGCGGTTCATTAATAAGTTGCATTCGATAATTGCTTAATGTATTGACCTCATTAATAACTAGATTATTCTTTGCACAGATCCTGACGAAATCGTATAAAAACTACTTAGTAAACCACATTTCTTGCTTGGTTTTATGAAGTTATGCTCTCTGCATATAAACGGTTCACAATAATCAATATGAATTGTGCAGATGTAATTCTTCCTAGCTATGAAGATGCTGAACTAATATATATATATATATATATATATATATATATATATATATATATATATATATATATACTAGCATGACCCGTAGAAAATCCACGGCGGACTCTTTCATATGTAATATATTGATGTTGGCATTCTATAGATTTTCAGCATAAATGGAGACGGCGTGATATTGTTGTAGCTCCTTTTATTAAAACTGCAACAGTATTTATCTAAACTAGCAGGGACGTCCGGTGTATCTCGGACATAAAGTACGCTTAAATATGATATTTTAATTCTTGCAGATTTCGTATATATTATTATTGAGTCGATGTTCTATCGATTGATATATATTTTAAAGTTGTGATTTTTAAAAAAAATTTATGTATCCATATGATTTATATACATATATATATATATATATTAGATATACGTAAATATTATATATATATATATATATATATATATATATATATATATATATAATAAAGCTGAACGTCTGTGCGTCTATGTGTGTTTCTCTGTACACGAATAGGCCCTTACGTGGTTAACTATTATACAAAACGGACCACATACAATGATAGAAGAGGTAGCGGGGATCAAAAATTTGAACGACGGTTGCTTATTAAAATGGTGAGGTTTATGTATGCGCCTGGTCCCAAATGTATGGAAATAAAATAAAAATTTAAACTCTTACAAGGGTTTTTGATATAGATGTGCACAAGAATACTTTGATAAGTATGTTTCAGCTTTAACAGAATAGTGTAATAAAATTGCGGGGTCTGCGTTCACGCCTAACCTCCATAGAATTGAAATATGTCACAAAGTTTAACAAGGTTTTTTAATGTAGATCCACATAAGAATATTGTGATAAGTGTTTTTAGTTTGAATTGGTGTTGTATAATAAAATCATGGGGTCTATCTGGCTTTCATAAAATGGTTTTAATTTTTTTTTTACTAAAATATAGTTTTAGTAATTAAGTTGTTTGTAAGTAATGCCGAAACCAAGTTAGTTAACCGAAATAGGTTTTGATCAATATTTAAATACTATGATAAAAATGGAAGGTTATCATTTTCTGTCTGTGTGTTCTTGTCCTCTTTACGTAATTTTTTTTTAATATCAAATTTACTTAAATGCGTTTCGTTTAACTTTTCTATTTTTATCATAAATTACTAAAATATTGGTCAAATCCTATTTCAGTCGCCTGAATTGATTTCGACAATACTATCAAACAAATTATTTTGCTTAAGCTATATTTTAGGAAAAAAATAAACCTATTTATATTTTAGACGGTGATAATTAAATAATGGGGTAGAGTATGCCAAAGTAAAACACAGTATCGATTTTATGAAGTATAAATGGAGATTGTGAGAGGCAAGAATTACCTCAGTCGAAAAGGATTTGTTTTCCTCTGACTGACGAGGAAATAGCAAATACATAATTTTTAATGATCAATTCGAAAAAATGTTTTTTTTTCTCTGCTAGATACAACACTTGGAAATATTCGCAAAAAAAACACATTTTATTTGCGAATATTTTTTGATAATTTCTAAAAGAATTCTAAACGCGAAGATATGGCATTTTTTTACTTTTCGCATATGTTTTCATAGTTTTGTTGATTGAATTAAAATTTATTTTTTAACTAAAATTAATTTAAAAATAGGAAAATAAAATTTTGGTTATAGTCCTTTCATCACGTTACTTGACCCAAAATTAGTTTCCTCTTTTTTATTTTTTTTTATTTTTCTTCCTTTGAAGATTGTAACGCTGGGTATGGGGCAGCCAAATCAGCTGCCAACATTGCCCTGCTTTTTGTTGAAACCAACCGAGAGCTCTTTTTAGTATCCTCGTTGTTCCCTTAAGTTCAATTGTCTGGATCTCTTTTGTACTTGGTTCACCGGGAATATTAGTTAGGTAGGACTTCAGGTTCTTCTTCATAAGCCCTGTGGCACCTATAATAACTGGTATGATTGATATCTCTCTAAGATCCCAGTTTCTTTTCATATCATACATGAGACCTTGATATTTGGTCTGTTTTTCCCTTTTCAGCTCTTTTCGGACCTCCATCATTAGGGACACTCACTTCAACTAAGGTTGCAACTCTCACTGACATTTTCCATATAACTATGTCAGGTTTGACAGCAGCATTTTCAATGTAGGTGGTTGTAGGGATTACATGGTTGTAATGTATGGTATATAAGTCATTTCCAACTGTTTTTCAGGTTGATGTTCCCAGGATTTGCTGCTACATAGGATGTTTATTTTTTTACAAATGGTCCAGTGGAGGTACTTACATACTCCATCATGTCTCGCTGTGTAGTAGCCATCCCTCAAAATAACCTTGCAACTTGGTACCAGATGACTCATATTTTCCAATTCCGTGTAGCAGAATCTGCATTTGTTATCATTAGTGATCCCTGCCATCTTCTTGAATGCATTGGTCATCAATACCTGGTCTTGAGCAGCCATTAAAACCCTTTCTTGATCGTGGTAGAGTGCTCCTCTCTTGAGCCAGTCCAAGGAACCTTCTTTGTCTAAGTATTCCTGGAATATTTCCCCCAGAAAATACTTTGCACGCTGATGTTGTTTCCACTCTTCAAGGTTCCTTGTTTGGAAGGTTTCGGTATATTTCTGCCGACTCTTTCTTGCTATTTCTGTGGCAGGCTTGTTTAGTGTTTCGCGTATGGGTTTGCATGTGTACCGTATTATGATCAGAGATAATTCCTTCAATTATCTCCACAGAAGTCAAAATCTCTTTCATCAGTTTGCAAAAGTTGAAGCAGAAAGACTTTTACATATCAAAACTCATTAAAATAAGCTAAGAGTAGATTCCTACACACATAAAGAAATCATATAAATAACTATGCATATACCCTTCTAACTTAACAGATAGTTTACGATATATGCATGAAAGGAACCAAGATGCAATGACTTACGTCAGAAATTATGGAAAACCAGACCTGTTTATTACATTCACTTCGGATCCAAAGTGGAAGGAAATTCAAGATGAACTTTTCTCATGACAAACATGCATCAAGCGACAAGATCCATTGACTAAGATGCACCGCCTGAAGATAATCAAAGTGATGAATCTGATAAACAAATCAGAAATCCTTGGCCCACTACGATGCTACATATACGCAATTGAATGGGAAAAAGAGGCTTGCATCATGCACATATATTATTGTGGCTTATCAGAAAATCAACTCCAATCAAATTGATTCCATTATGTCATCTCAGTTACCTGATATACAAACTGATCCAACTTTATTTGAAATAGTAAAGATTCACATGGTGTATGGGGCTTGTAGTAATATCAATAGAAATTCACTTTGCATGGTTGATGGCCAATGTACAAAAAGATATTCTAAAAACGTTCTACTTAAAACTCAGTTTAGTGAGGATAGTTATTCGTCTTATAGGAGAAGATCGCCTAAAGATGGTGGCTTTAAAACTATGGTTGGCAAGCATGAAGTTGACAATATGTGGATTGCACCTTACTCTTTCTTACTTTCAAAGACATGCAATGCTCACATAAATATTGAAATTTACGATTCTGTGAAATCCATCAAATATGTTCGCAACATAAATAAGGGATCTGATGCAGCCATGTTTTTTCTTTAAAAAATTGTTAGTAATGAAGTTACTCGATATGAATTTGGTAGATATATCGGCACTATTTTTTGCGTATTTTGGAGCTTCCTATTCATGAAAGGCATCCTCCAATCCAACAGCTTGCAGTTCATCTTGAAGTGTCAGAGGGTTTACTTCACAAACGAAAATGCTCGCCAAGTTACCTTAAACCTAAAAGACAACTAACTGCATTTTTGAAATTGTTTGAACGAGAAAATTTTGATAAAAAAACTCTTATTTATAATCAGGTTCCATCTTATTACACATGGAATAACAACACACGCAGAGAAAAACGCGAGAAGCTAATGTTGATGGTCATCCTGGTGTAAAGTTTGATACAACAATTGGAAGAGTTTGCTCCGTGTACCCACGTCACTATGAGTGATTCTTTTTGGAGATTCTTTCGTCATGAAATACGAGACCGACTTCATTTTCATTTTTCAGAACTATCTGGTGGTAATTGCGCCAACAAAAATAAAGCGCTCTTTATATGCGTGGTTGCCAAAAAACACTTTTATCTATCTATCTATCTAGCTAGCTAGCTGTGGTGGAACGATAAAATAATCGCTTTAGAGAAGACAACATGATTCCATTTCCTATACAAACCCTATCTAAGAGCACTGCCAGATAATTAAAGAACCTTTGTGTGAAATTTTATACAAATCCGCCAAACAGTTTTGGAGTGGGTAGGAACCGAACTCACGCCCAAACGCAAACAAAGTTTCTTTTTATATAAAAATAGATAGATATATAGATAGATAGATAGATTTCTGAAAACTAATCTTTCCTTTTTGCCATTTTCATGTTGATTCCATATTCTGTTTTTTTTTTTTATATATATATATATAATTTTTTTGGTTAACTTTCTCATTTGTATTCAAGTTTCCTTTTTACGGTTCTGTCTCATTTTAGAACTGCTTTTTTATTAGGCTTCAATTTTTTTTTTTTTTTCGTATTCCTCTAGACATGCAGAAATTATATGATGTTTATTGTTTTCCAAAGAATTCCTCACTCCGTCGTCCTTTATTCATCTTCTCTGATTTCTATAACGAAACGTATTCTTCCAGAACTCATTCAATATGCGTTGCAATGGAATGACTATCGAAAAACATTTAGCGCCGAATACAATTCTGTTTTCTAATATACCCAATAAACACATTCGTATCCGAAAAGAAAATTATATATGAATGCCGACGAGGATGCGTATCGTCTTACGGTAACTTCCTTATAAAAGAATATTGGATCTCTTTTGTCGTCTATTATATAAAAGTAACGCATCCTGTCGAAATATTATTCAAATAAATGCTTGCGCATCTGTTAGAAACTTTTTTTCTTATTTTTTATATTAAATATATAAATGCCTAGAGTAGTAACAAATCTCTATTTATATAAAGGTTTATATATATATATATATATATATATATATATATATATATATATATATATATATATATATATATACAGGAGGCTAAAAGAAAGTCCGCACTTGTAATTTTTCCAAAGACTGCAAATTTAAGCTAAATTTAATGTAACTGTTTAAACAAACTATAACTCATTTGATTGGCCTTTTATTCTTCTATAATTTTACCTGTTCATATTTGACTATTAATATTTGACGCAAAATGGAAAATTGTTATTTAAATGTAACGTAGGACATTAATGCAACACAAATACAACAAGAACACAATGAAATAGTTAATATTTAGTAACATAGCAATTCTGCAATTCGACAGCCTGAAATCTTTTGGGGAATCCCTTTAATTAGACTGCAGCAATACTCCGGGGAAAAGGGATCCCACTTTTCTTTAATTTTTGTCCAAAGTTCTTCCAAATTATAAATTTTATCATTGCGTAGCTGTTGCTTGATGTGATGCCATATGTTTTCGATAGGATTGAGGTCTGGAGATTGTGCAGGCCAATCCAAACACGGAATATCATGCTCTTCCAGGAACCTATTGACATTGCCAGCTGTGTGAATGGGAGCATTATCCTGCATGAAGATTGTATTATCATCCAAATTTCGACTAAAATAGGATAGAAAATGCTCAGTCAACATATTAATGTACTTGGTCGAATTAATTCGACCTTGCAAGCGAACTATAGGCCCTGGACCATTGGTCCTAATAATGCCCCACACCAAAACTGAACCTCCAACACCTTGCAGCATTGAAACTGAGCACCTAGGAATTTCTTCGTCTTTCCTCCGACGGACGTATTGCCTACCATCACTGCATAGCCTATTAAACTTGCTTTCGTCGCTAAAAAGCACTTTTGACTAATACGAAGAGTCATGTTCTTCATTGCATCTAACGAAGTCCAAACGGCGCTTTCTGTTCTTTACATAAATCATTGGCTTTCGTCTTGCAGCATATCGTCACAAATTAAATTCCTTTAATCTTTTCTTGATAGCAGAAAGAGAGCACTTTTTAACAAGATCGTTGTTGTTGGATCTGGGGAGCCGTTTCAAATCTGTTTCTTAGGCTGCGGATCTTGAAGTAACTCTAGACGACCAGATTTAGGGATATCACGAACACTGCCGGTGTTTTGATGCTTTTGCACAGTCTTTCGTACCGTTTTCTCATCACATTTCAATCTGCGGACGATTTCTCGATTGGATAAACCAGAAAAGTTGGAGATTAATGAGCTCCTGACGATCACCGAGAGAAAGTCGTGGCATATGGACTAAATGTTACCTTGTAAAACCTGGAACAACAACAATTACGTTAGAGATGCTTTGTTGCCTGTTGATAGATATTTTAAACTGATTTAGGGGCGATAATTTAAGCTGTTTTAAGCGAATTTGTTGCTGCGGACTTTCTTTTTGTCTCCTTAATTTGAAATTATTTTTTTTAATTGACTTTAACACTAGAATATTTCAATTAAGAGTAAAATATAAACAGGTAAAATTACAGAGGAATAAAAGGCGGATCAAATGAGGTATAAGTTGTTTAAACAGTTACAGTAAATTAAGCTTAAATTTGCAGTTTTTGAAAAAATTACAAGTGCGGACTTTCTTTTTGCCGACACTGTATATATATTTTTGTGTGAATTGTGTATTGCGAATATGCATGCGTAACGTAATAGCTATTGGTTCGTGTTAAATTTTTAGCCTTGCAGCAACCATGTCTTCCTAACTTAGGCATTAATATCAAAGGAAAAGGTAAATCATGAGCTAAACTTTTTAGTTTCGATTCTCGGTGGTGGCGCACGAATCATTTTTTTTTTTTTTTATCTTTTAAATATTACTATATATTGGGTCCAATATAATATAATAAATACGAAATCTGCATTTATCAAAATATCATATTTAAGCGTATTTAACGACCGAGCAATGCTGGGCGGCCTGCTAATGAATGTGTGTGTGTGTGTGTGTATGTGTGTGTGTGTATGTGTGTGTGTGTGTGTGTGTGTGTGTGTGTGTGTGTGTGTGTGTGTGTGTGTGTGTGTGTGTGTGCTTCCACTCGTGTCCGAGTATTGGGTACCATCGTTTGTTACTAGCCTCCTATTTTTGGTGTGGATGATTATGTATTATGTGACTGTTAGATCCGAGTCTATGGTCCAGTTCTCCATATAGCATTTTCTTAGGCAGCCTTGAATTATCTATCCTATAGACGTGTCCTACCCAGTGGAGTCGGTGATGAATGATGGTGGTTCCTACGTTGGTCATTGAGGCTCGTTCTAGAACTTCAATATTGGTGGTGTGACTTTTTCAAAATCTACCTCACTTTAGTTTGCTGAAAGCGTTCCATATTTTTTATATCGCTTCTATACAGCATCCACGTCTCACATACAGGAGAGTGGAGAGGACCACTAATCGGAACACCCTTATGTTGGTGGCAATCATTAGTGCGTGGTTGCTGAATACGTGCCAGTTGAGTCGATCAAAGGTGGAGTGGCCTACCCTGTTCCTGTTCTCCACGTCCTTCTTGCATATTGGAGCAGATGTTAAGATGCTCCCTAGATAGGGGAACCGGTCCACTTCTTCTAATGGCTATTTATTTACTACAATGTTAAAGTTTGGGAGCATCAGTTCGAGTGGATGTTGCTCGACGGTCTTGGTCTTGTCTGTGTTGACCTACATCCAAAACGTTCGTAGGCAGAGTTGCATGTGTCTGCTAACAACTACAGGTCCTGTGTTGTCTGACCTGGGGTGGCATTGTCGTCAGCATATTGCAGTTGTCGCACTGCACACAAGGTAGTCTTGGTTCTGGCATGAAGTCAAGCTGAATACGCCTCCATCCATATGGAATCGTAAGTCGTTGGATGGTGTGTCTAAAGCAATCTCGTTGAGTATTGCTGCCGTGTAGAGCGAGAAACACGTTATCGCTAGAATACAACCCTGCTTCAGGCCGCTGTTGATGGGGCCTGAAAGAGTGTTCTGGTGGCAGACTCTCTCGACCATTCCGTCATGGAGGGCACGCACCAGTTTGATGAAATCGGGTGGACAATTATACCTTGCGAGGACAGCCAACATAGCAAGTCGTGGCACTTTTCGAAGACCTTTTTAGATCCCAGAAGATGAACATGATTGGCTGTTGTAATTGAAGGCTCTTCTCTTGTAGGTGTCGCGCACAGAAGATCATATGTATGGTCTCTATATAGACAGGTATATGCAGCCTGACATGAGCAATCATGTTGAGTGTGACAGAGGTAATCGTGTTGAATATGGCATAGAATCAGCTATGGAACGTGACATAATTAATCTTGTGAATTGTGACGTAATAAATTTGTGGAATAATATTGTGGCTCTAGAAAGGTGACTAAGGAAAACACAGACACATAGATGGTAAAAGTAAAATATATTGAAACAAAAAACAGCACATCCAAATATCAACCGTCGGAGTAACTACGACAAAGATCGCGGACTGTGGAAGTACACTGACTAACCCGAGAGTTGTGCCTCTTGGTCTATTTCTATAGCTAGAAAGTGTTCATCTTTAATGCATGGGTGAGTCGCCCACAACAATAAGCAATTATTCATATATGTGAAAGCAATCCGAAACCACTGCACTAATTATTCTGAACTTTTGAAAGGATGATCTATAAACCATAGTGGATACAATAAACTACATACATTATAGTTTAATTGATATAAAACTACAAAAAATACCCGGCATTAAACGAGTAAAATTAATCTTCTCTCACAAAAAAAAAAAAAACAGAACATTTTTGCACTGCTCCTATGCGCATATTTAAATCAACATATTATGCTACTAAACCTTGTGTCTAGAATCCATATTTCAATGTTGATCACATTATTTGGATTCTATAAAATGTCTTTAATTTTAGAGCTAAGATTATATGTAACGTGGTCGTTATGTGTCAACACTCGGAACGCACACGTTATATGCAGACAGCCGCAAACCACAGACATTTATTTGCAGGTACTTCCAGAATAACTCCTTGTCTTTTATTCAAAAATATTCTCGTATCCAATGTGCTTAACAAGACTCTGCCGTGTCAAACACGTGAAACTCTGTCTTTGTCCGGTCATGTCGTTCGCACACGTCCTTCTCTGTCTGGGGCCACGTGAGTAACACATCTATCTCTGTCCTCTTTTACATTAAGAGTTCATGTTGTTCTTTTGTTATCTTTTCTTTATTTCTTCCTCGCTATGACGTCACATCGCACACGGTTCAGACATTTGCATGCAGCTACTGCTGCTGCTATACGCGTGTCCGCTCTCTGTTACATAAACAGTCTTAAGGAATCTTAAGAAATTGAAATCCGGAGAAATTTTATTTAATTAGTGTCTGATGACTAGGGATTCTATTTCTGAATTTTGAGATGAGAATTGATTATTATGGCGTGATGGATAAAGTACTTGGTAAAATACAGTTGTAAAACTTACACTTCACTTCAGGGGGATTAAATTTCAATCCTCCGTGCGGACGACACTCAGATTATAATTGCGAATTACTTCCGACTTCTCTCCAGACAGGGTGACAGAACGAGAGAGCATGCTACCCCCATTGATTAATTGAAAGGTTCCGTTCGAAATTTCGTCCAGATTCCCGAGTTGGGCAGAAATATTCCCGAGATCTACATGATAAATCTGAAGAAGGCCGGAGCTTACATCGGCCGAAACATTGTAAAAATAACACTAATTGAGAACAATAGTCCGAAGTACACAAATTATATGACTCGGGGTTATTTTTTTCTGCAAATATATTAAGTTCTCTCTCTATTACGTCTTCTAAACCCCATAAAAAGTACTTCAAAGAAACTAAAATTTGGAGAATATTTATTGACATCTAATAATTATTTTTTAAATTCTGTAATGTTTTTTTCCCCCTTTTTACATAGAAGTCACCACTTATCAAGGCCCGGAGGTCACTCGAGGATAAAGGTTAATGAGTGTACAGTAGTCAATAGGACAATATCGTAGTAAATGTTATTAGTGGAAATTTTGTAAATTGGATTGGTTAAGGGGGTAGCTCATCAAGCACTTGTTTACGTTGGACTTGAAGATGACCAAATTGTAGTCAGCTGGAAAGCAGGCAAACGGAAGAGTGTTCCAGAGCTGTGTAGTTCTACGAAAGAAGCTTTGTTCATGGAATCTACGTCTGGTTTAGTCACAGATAAAGAGTGGTGGAAATTATTGAAAGTGGTTTCAGCTAGACGAGTGTCTTTCGTGAAAATTTGGCGAGGGGTGACCAGAGATTGGAGCTCAGGTAATCACTTGTCATGAAAATAACGATAAAGCTGAGACAGTCTCGAAACGTCTCGTTTGTTGGAAAGAGGTTTCAGGGAAAAGAAAAGGGCATCTGAGCTGCGAAATCTGTTTTGAACTGTGTCAAGACAAGATAAGGTATTTCTAAGAGTCTAAATTTTCAGAAGGGTTTACATCTTCTTTTTGTATCCTTTGCATAAAATTAACTAAAAATGAGTAGGGCCTCCATTAAGTACATTTACGCATAATATCTGTGTACCAAAATTCATAAAAAAAATCGGCTCATAATAATCAGTATGAGTGAAATAATATACACATAGCTAACTTTACATAAATAGAAATATACATCTGGACATAACAATCTCTGTAGTGTTTTACATCAACAACGAAGCAATTGTATCAAAAGGTTTTTTTTGTATTTTTAATTGGGAATCTTTTTTTTCTGGAAACCATTTTAAATTATAATCTCAAAGCTGTAAAATAGATGACGTATATGTAAAATTTGTATTAAATGTAAAAGTTAATAAAATCCACTTTTTAGAAGCATGGAGAAAATGAAATTCAAAACATGACGGTTAGAAGATCGGACACTTACTTTTTATTTTTTAAATAAACATTCATGAAATTCATGGAAAATAAAAATAAAAATATCGCACGTGGTCGATCTTGTAACTGTCATGTTTGGAATCTCATTTTCTCTAAGCTTCTAAAACGTGGATTTCAATAAATTTTTACACATGTGCGCTTGATCGTGTGCTTACCCACTGGACTTGACGATACAACACATATCTTCGACAAATAGAAACTGCGCCGAGCTCCTCCATTGCAAGTAAGAAAAAAAATGAGGGATTTGTTATAATCCAACAAGTAGAAACCTTTAAAAAAAATGAATGTTTATTTTAAAAAATACAAAATATCGCACGTGTCTAATTTTCTAACCGTCATCTTTTGAATCGTATTAAATGTATCAAGTCGATACAAAATTTAATCATAGAAAGAATAAAGAATAAAAATAATATTTGGAGTAATATGCTTACAATTTGAAGTCCACCAAATGACAGTCAAAGAGATGTCCGCGACAATTAGGTGGCAGCTTTGTTGCTGTCAGGCTGAGGTATAGTTCTAAGTGCTACGAGGTCGATTCTCCCAGGCTTTTCCTTATATTTAAGAGATCAGTTTGGTGATAATCGCCAACCAGAGTAAGTAAATATAGTTTGAAAATATTAGAACAGCCATTTAATTATTTCTTAAATAATTTTTTTTAAAAAGTGATATTTCATTTAATAAAAAATAAATACAGCATTACTTGATTTTCTAAAAATGTTCAAATTTAACCTTACGAAATTATGCCTTCAAACGATGTGCCTAACTCATTCTATTTATTATTCGCGTCAACCACGCAAACACATCGGATTTGACTTTGATACTCGTACAACCGTTAACAAGATCGGACGTACACTTTTTCTCTTAGGTGAACCAAAGCCTTTTCTCGAACTTAGTAACACCAACAAAATGAAGATAACGAAAAATGGCAAAGTCTTCTTTGATAAGGGTTTCTACCACCGAAAGCCTCATGAAAAAATACTAACTAAAAAGAATTTTTTTTTATTATTATTAAAATTATACAGAATTACTTGAGTTTCAAAATATTCAAAATTTATTTTTTTATTATTAAAATTATACAGAATTACTTGAGTTTCAAAATATTCAAAAAAAAATTTTTTATTTTTAAAATTATACAGAATTACTTGAGTTTCAAAATATTCAAAATTTATTTTTTTATTATTAAAATTATACAGAACTACTTGAGTTTCAAAAATATTCAAAAAATTTTTTTATTATTAAAATTATACAGAATTACTTGAGTTTCAAAATATTCAAAATTTATTTTTTATTATTAAAATTATACAGAATTACTTGAGTTTCAAAAATATTCAAAAAAATTTTTTTTATTATTAAAATTATACAGAATTACTTGAGTTTCAAAAATATTCAAAATTTCTTTTTCGATTTGTTTACCTCAATAAGCTAGGATCGAAACTGAGCAGTATTAATTAGACACCGTGTAACATGCATCTATTTTTTAATGTTTTAGATGCTCCATTTTCAGCCTCTTGTATTCTATATTTCGCCCTTGTGGTATTTATGGTATTGATATATACGTTTGTAATAAGCAACCCCGTAAACCAAGTTTACCCACCTATTATGGACAACTATGGTGTTCATTTTGAAGAAGAGGATCATTTAGCGGTTTTTGTTCTTATGTAATTCACTTAATAGAGACGCCAACGTAGGACTTGGATTTAGCTCATGATATAATTAATTCACTAGCAGGACTTGTGGAAATTTCACAGCGAACTCTTTCACATGTAATATATGGATTGTTGGCATTCTGTGGATGTTCAGCGTAAATCGAGTCGCCCTGATATTATTGTAGCTCTTTTGTTAAAACTGCACAAGAATTTCTCTAAGTTGGAAGAGACGCCCGGTGTAGTTCGGTCGTAAAATACGCTTACATATGATATTTTAATTTATGCAGATTTCGTATATATTATTATGAAGTCAATTTTCTATCGATTCTTATATTTTATAAAATTGTGTTTTAAAAAATTAAAAATATATCCATATGATTCGGGTGCATCAGCTTGAATCGAAACCAAAACTTATGAAGAAATATATATATATATATACAGGGTGACCAAAAAAAAAACAAAAGCTAAATGGAGGCCATCTAGAACATATGCTGTAGAACGGAGACAAAAAGGCCAAAGATCCTTCTGTTTTGATGTGATGGTTTGAATATAATAAACTAGTTATGACCAAAGTTTCATTTCATTCGGGCAAAACACTAAGAAACGGAGCCTAATTAGAATTGGACCCGTTTTTTTGTTTGTTTGTTTTGGTTACCCTGTATATATATATATATATATATATATATATATATATATATATATATATATATATATAACTTGAGTTCCTTCAGCTAAAATCGAAACCGAAACCAAAACTTATGAAGATTTCTTGATAAAATTATTTATTACAAGAAATGGAAATTCATAACAATTAAACGACAGTCACTCGGGAGAAAACAGATATAAGCTTGACACGCAAAATAATACACACGCTATCGTATTATATAATATATAGGTTCTCATTGTATTGGCGATGAAGCTTATGTTTAGATCCTCAAATTACATTTCTAGGTAAATAGTTATTGAGATATGGTCATTGAAATCTTCTCATAGCCATTAATTTTTGCAGGTCATTATATTTTTCATTAATTATAAAAGTATCCTATTCAGTATATATTCTTTTCAAAAA
The DNA here is from genome assembly GCF_053919585.1 of Euprymna scolopes. Taxonomy (NCBI): domain Eukaryota; kingdom Metazoa; phylum Mollusca; class Cephalopoda; order Sepiida; family Sepiolidae; genus Euprymna; species Euprymna scolopes. The sequence goes on from NC_136498.1 coordinate 72,493,228, forward strand.
GGTCCAAATAACTGACAAAGTCCACAAGAAGGGGATATTTTTTCTACGTCAATTGTTAAATTGTTTAATCTTTAGGAGAAATTCTCGTTTATTTCCGTCTATACGTGAGAACCAAAACCAACGCTGTACTTTGTTAAGCGTAGGGTCGAAACCGCTCATTCTTCTAATATCCATCTATTTTGTATGCTATACCTTATAATATCAATTTATTTTGTATTTCCTACATGTTTCTTTTCCTTCATTTTATATTCCATCTTTGTTAATTATTATAGTATTGAAATATTTATTTTGCAAACCAGGATAATCATATGCAACTCAGTAAATCAAGTTCAATCGTTGATTATGGGCAGTTATGGTGGCCATTTTAAAAACAAACAGTTAATTCATAATTGTAATTCATGTCAACATCATTTGGTAAAATGAGATGTCAACTTGGACGCCATCTTTGATTTAAAAATACATAATTAATTAATATGAATATAACTAATTCATGTGCATTCTTTGTACCCTTAAATCTCCGTTTAGATCCTCGAACCACATCTCAAGATTGAGTAGTAATTGAAACATGGTAATTTAAAACTCCCGGTAGTCAGCTTGCAAAACATTTTATACGACATTTTAAAAGGCATGCCCAACGGTTGCAAAATACATTAGAAAAGATTTTGTATACAAATGTGTTAAGGGTTCAACTATTATTGACTTATTTATTCGCCCATTTGATAAAAATATTACTTTTTTACCTTCATAAGACAAGGTCAAAACCGGTCAGTATTTATTCAAACTCTTTTAATATTTAAGTTTAGTGGTTAAATTTAAATTCTGAAAATCAAAATATACACACATATATTTTCGAGTTAAGAATTTATTGTTTGACAAAAGGAATATATAGAAGGGGTTATATTAATTTCCTTAATCCATGGATTATCAATAATGGCTCATATCATCAGAGGAAATGAAATGAGGTTAGAAAAATGTTCAACTGAGAAAAGGCACGTATTTTGCTTTTCAGCACAAATATTGAAAATAGTTTATTGGATGGTGAATGATAGTTATATGAAAATAATTATTGGAAAGAGGAATTTCATACAACCTGGACAGTCCATTATCGGAAGGAGTATAATGTCCTCCGGAGTTTTATTTCCAAGTAGGCAGAATCTAGTAATATCTATCAGGATTTGTTCATCGGATTTTAATCTGTGTCTTATCTCGCTTATATATATATATATATATATATATATATATATATATATATATATATATATATATATAGTAGTAACTTATAAAAATATATATTCGTAAGGCTTATGCATAAGCCTGACACGTTCTCACAAGAATGAAACGCGGAATATTCTCTGTAGCTTAACTCTCATGTATATTTTTATAACTTACTACTTAGCTGTATTGAGCACTGTTGTAGTAAATACTGAAAATTAATGGATAAAATTATATTTTTGTATATTTATTTATGTGATTAAATGAAGTAGTAATATATATATATATATATATATATATATATATATATATATATATATATATATATATATATATATACCAGCAAACGGTTAATAAAACATGTTAAAAAACACTTTGAAATGAATTAAAAACATATTTAATCTGAAAAGGAAACACTAGATAAATGGATAGTCCTTAATCCGCGGAGTTTCAAAGAAATACTTTCCTTCTCATTAGAGGGTAGGAATTAGCAAAATGCGGGATCGGATTTTGCATGCAAAAGTATTTCATGAAAGAACAAGTAAGTCAAAGATCTTACTTGATAGCAAAAAAGTGAAGCAGTTCGGCCATTCGCTTCTTGGGACGTCCCGAGTGGCTTGGACGGTTCTCTCTGGCAGCGTTGAGGTTATCCACGGTCCCATACTTCTCGAAGTGGTCCAACCAGTTCTGAATTCTGCATTTGGATGGAGCCTTTTCACATTCTGTCCTGGGTTTTCTTAAACGAGCCTGCCTTGTAGTAAAATTTAACACAGTGTATTCTTTGTCCCAGCTCCCACTGAGGTCTTGATTCTGGCATGTCCTGTAAAATAAGGGCAATCAGTGAATAAATAATGGCGATATCACATAAAGTGTACACGGGGCCCGTTTTGGGGGTTTATATATATATATATACACACACACACACACACACACACACACACACATGAATGGGTCGCCCTTTATTTTTCGTGGTACGTATTCATTTATTTATTTTATTAAAAAATAATAATAATGATATACATACATATATGTGTGTGTGTGTGTCGTGGCTTATATTTTTATATGTGTGCATGTGTGTGAACGTGCGTAGATTTATATACATATATATATAGGTGGGTGTATGTGTATGTGTGTGCATGTGTGTATGTGTGTATATAAATGCATATGTCTGTGTATATAGATGAGCTTTTTTATTCACGTCCGGCTATGCATGCACATTGGTATATTTATATGTGAATATATATGCATATATATATACATATATATATGTATATATACATACATATATATATATATGTATATATGTCTATATGCATACATATGTACATATATATACATATATATACATGTATATGTAAATGTACACATATATATGCACACACACACATGCACACAAACATATATATATGTATGCTTGTGTATATATATAATATAAAGTTGAATATGTGTGTGGGTGTGTGTGTATGTGTGTGTGTGTGCGTGCTCACGAATAGGCTCCTATATTGTTGACTATTTTAAAAAACTGATTACATATAATGATAGAAGATGTATGGAAACATAGGAATGGGTATGTTTGATCTGGCAGAACAGTGGTTCATTAAAATTGTGGGGGTCTGCATTCGCGCCTGGTCCACAAAGTATGGAAATAAAAAAATTAAAAATTAAAAAAAAGACATTTATAAATTTACAAGCGTTTTTGATATAGATGTACATAATAATACTTTGATAAGTATGTTTTAACTTTAATAGGGGTGGTATAATAAAATTGTGGGGTCTGCGTTCGCGCCTGGCCTCCATAGAATGGAAATAGACACAAACTTTAATAAAGACTTTTCATATCTATCTGTGTAAGTATACTTTGATAATTATGTTTCAGTTTGAAGAAATATGGTATAATAAATTTATGGGGTGTTCGTTCGCGCCTGACCTCCATAGAATGGAAATATGTCACAAAGTTTAACAAGGTGTTTTAATATAGATCCACAGAATATTGTGATAAGTGTTTCAGAGTGAACAGTCATGATATAATAAATTTTGGGGTTTATGTAATTATTTTTACTTTCATCATATTTTGCTTTGGTTTTGATACTCCCAAATTTGAAGCTATCTCTTTACAACCCTTCCTTTTCATAACCTATCATACTTTCATAAATTAGAGTCCATTTTCTGTAGTCTGTTTTTGAACCCAGTCAACGACGGGTACATTTGCTAGAATATATATATATATATATATATATATATATATATATATATATATATATATATAGAGAGAGAGAGAGAGAGAGAGAGAGAGAGAGAGAGAGAGTTATTAGCATAAAATACACGATATATATGAAAATGAAATGCCGTAGAGACAAAATGTATTAAAAGGGGAAAATGAAAATCAAATTAAATACAGGAAATGATTTAAAAAAACAATAGATTCATCAAACGAAAATGTGTGTGTGTGTGTGTGTGTGTGTGTGTGTGTGTGTGTGTGTGTGTGTGTGTGTGTGTGTGTGTGTGTGTGTGTTGTCTCTATTTGTGTGTGACTTTAGATTTGGGGTAAGTTATAAATGTTACAATTAAAAATATTGCAGCATTAAGAATTTATTAAATAATGTTATGAATTGAATTTTTAAAAATTCTTAGCGCTGCAATATTTTAAATTATACATTTTTCACGAGACTATCTTGTCCTTTTCTTTTCCAGTTTTAACTAGTCCTTTACTTTTCCATGTTTTAGCTTAACCATGTTACTTTTCATGCTCGCATTTTTATATTGTAATCCATGATTTTTCCAGGCTTCCAGTAAATTCACTTGTTCTTTGTTTAATTTCAGTCTTATTTTTTTTTTGCCCCCATAAACATATCATACACATATGTAATAACAATTTACGGCACTCATCTATTTTCACACAAAATCCACTCCCTTTAATTCCTTCATTTTCTCTGTTTCATTTGTTACTTCTCTTTTCGCGAGAGCGGTGAATTGGTAGCAACAGTAGTCGCTGAAAACACGTGGTTGCTATGGAAACCAGTCATAAAAAACGTCGCTCACTATATTATGTTTTTTTTACGATTTTGAACACCAGTAAATTCATCATAACTTTTGTTTTACAGAAGGAAAAAATTTTTTAATGTGTTTCTCACAATATAGCTGAGAAGGTAATCTACAAACTGTAATATATATTGTTTGAAATTTGGTCGAAAAATGAGTGAGCGCCAAAGCTTTAAAGCAGTTCTAAATGACTACAACTGTCACTTAACCATATATTCAAACACGGTAGTGTTTGAATGATATATTAGTGATGGAATGATTCCAATATTTTCCCGTTTCCGATACAATTATCGATTTCGATTCTGATTCTTTATAAATCTCTAAATATTTAACTGCTAGCATTTCACCCCGGCATTGCCCGGGTGTTTGGAGATGTGTGTTGAGCAAAAAAAAGAAAAGAAATGTGGTAGTAGGAAAGCAGGCTCGAACCTGTACCGCGAAGGAGGAAAAGAACGGGAAAAAACCTGACGTCTTTGCTGTTACGACCACTGCCAAACTGGAAGTGACGTATGTTTAAATTTAGGCTAGACAATCGAAAAGAGGGGATAACTTTCGAAAATATCGGCGAAAAAAAAGCGAGCCCTTCCTGTTGAAAAATTCCCAGTTGAGGGTAAAGAAATTAATGTTTTTAGCCAATTTTTCGGTAATTGTCGTCTGAAAGGTCGAGCTTCAAAACGATACTGATCTTGTGAAAATCCGCCTCCTCTGTCGAAACTTTCAGGCAGCCATGCAAACATACATACATACATTTATATATTTGCAGATGAAATTTTCGACCCAAACCGATTAAAAACTTGCCCTATCTCTGAATACCCTTTATGTAAAATTTCAAATGTTTAGACCAGAAATTGTCTGAGTAATTTGGTAGAGACCGCAGAGGTCATTTTTTTTAACTTTGACGCCTATTATGACACCTTAACATTTAATGAGATCCATGTCTAAGGAACCTATATCTAAAATTTCAAGTGTATAGACCATAAATTTTCGGAGGAGTTTGGTAGTGTTCTCAAAAGTCAAATCGTTGAACTTTGACCCCTTAACAGACAAATTTCTGTCAGAAAACGGATCACAAAATTTTCCCAAATCTCAGTACCCTGTATATCAAATCTTGAGTCTGTAGACTTAAAATTGACAGAGTTGTTGCGTGGGGAAATGTACACAGACACACAGACATGTTCACTTTATTGATATACAAGCATGGCGTTGCCCGGGTGTTTGGAGATGTATGCTGAGCAAAAAAAAAAAACAAACAAAGAAAGGGTAGTAGGAAGGCAGGCTCGAACCCGAACCGCAAAGGAGGAAAAGAACGGGGGAAAACCCTTACGTCTATGCTTTTACGACCACCGCCAAACCGGAAATGACATTTTTTTTAAATTTAGGCTAGACAATCTAAAGGAGAGGATGACTTTCGAAAATATCAGCGAAAAAAAACGACCCCTCCCCTGTAGAAAAGTGTCCAGTTTAAGGTAGAGATATTAATGTTTTTAGCTAATTTTTCGATATTTGTCGTCTGAAAGGTCGAGCTTCAAAACGATACTGATCTTGAGAACATCCGTCGCCTCTGTCGAAAGTGTTGGGCAGACATGCAAACATATATACTATATACATACATACATTTATATATTGGTAACTAACAATTTTCGACCCAAACCGATGAAAAAGCCTGCCCTATCTCTGATTACCCTTTATGTAAAATTTCAAATGTTTAGACCAGAAATTGTCTGAGTAATTTTGTAGAGACCGCAGAAGTCAAATTTTTTTTAACTTTGTCCCCTATTATGATCCCTTAACATTTATTGTTTTGGGCTCAAATCAAGTTATTAAATTAGATCGATGTCCACGGAACCTATATCTAAAATGTCATGTGTTTAGACCCCAAATTTTCGGAGGAGTTTGATGGAGTTCTCAAAGGTCTAATCGTTGAACTGTGACCCATTAACAGCCAAATTTCCGGCCGAAAATGGATCACATACATTCTCCCAAATCTCAGTACCCTGTATATCAAATCTTGAGTCTGTAGACTGAAAATTGACAGAGTTATTGCGTAGGGAAATGTACACAGACAGACAGATACAGAGACATGTTCACTCTTATAGATATGTAGATAGACTAATAGATTAAACAAAAATATATACGTATACATAAATATATATTGAAATAATTTTTTTGTTTACTGTAAAGATTTTACGCAAACAGTATGCAAGTATAAATAATGTAGAATATCTGCTTACTTCATACTATTGTCCTAGATCATTTTCCCTTGAATAATTTAAACAAAATGAAAAGGTTAGGAAAACAAAAATAAGCTTGTACATAGGTAATTTAAATAACCTATTTTTAAAAGTATATATATATATATATATATAGAGAGAGAGAGAGAGACACATTGAATAACCCAACTTTCCCATACACACACATTTATAGTTTCCTTCCCGTTATGGGTAGGATTCTAACACTGTTTCCTTCTCACTTACGCATGGTCTATGGTTTTCTTCTTCTCCATTTTTCCTTTTAATATCCTGAGGATGTCCTCTGCAATAGGGACGAAACGTTGATCACCATTTTATAAATTCATTCAGTTTTTCTTTTTTCAAAACAGCATAACGTCAACCATCGCTGGTATTTTTATTTTATTTTTATTCACATATATATATATATATATATATATATATATATATATATATATATATATATATATATATATATATATAGTCATTCACATACAGTACTGTTTCGCTGTATCACAGCTTATCAGTGCGGCTAGAAGGCACCTACCTCAAGCCAGGATCGTAACCCAATCGCCCATACGACAATCAGGCTTCGAACAATTACGCTAAACGGCAGCTGCTGTGCGGGTAGTGAATTAACGATGTTTTGACATTCTCAGAATACCTAAGCTCGATTTGTTAACACAAAGAGCATCGCTTAATACGCCAATGGTATATTGTGTATCACCTCCCAATATTCTCAACTCAAGATTAGGAGCATTATATATATTATATATGTTATATATATTATATATTATTATATACTAGACTACCCGTGACCCGTTGGGTCTGTATGTTATATTAGCTATGGAATTAATGTATGAGCGTGACACTTGTAACGTAAAGAAAATAGTTTTTTGTGATATAACAGAAACATTTCTATGGAAGTATATTAAAATGAAAAAAAATATAGATACATTTATATCAGTCGTTCTGTTTATAATTGTTTATTTTTGCAAAAAACAACTTACAGCCATTGAATTATAAGTGGTTTGTCATACTTATAGGTAAATGTGCCCTGAACAAGTACCATAATACTTAAAGTTAAATTCAAATTTTGATATATCTTTTAATTTAAACGCGAAAAAAAAAACAATGGAGACGCTGAAGACGTACACAGTAAAACAATACGTTTTATTGTCGCGTTGATTTATTATTTGTAAAGCAGTTTAAAAAAAACACATTTCGGGGTTATTTATTTATGTTGGTAGTATATAAGAAAATGTATGAGTGTTTTTTAAGGAATGTATATTAAAAAATAGAGAATACATTTTTAAAAAAAGAAGGCGGTGGGGAAATAGCCGTTGTAAAATGCTCTCATGGTTGTCAATGGGTTAAATAGATTTATTTGTAAGAAAGTTGCGATAAAATAACTTAAACATAAAAACGGAAATGAACGATGTAAAAAATCCAGAAAGTATTTACAATTGTTTATTTGTATAATTTAAACGCAAATAAAAAACAATTAGGACGCTGAAAACGTACACAGTAAAACAATATGTTTTATTGTCGCGTTGATTATTTATTTGTAAATATGTTTTTTTTAATTTGCGTTACAAATAAATAATCAACGCGACATAAAACGTATTGTTTTACTGTGTACGTTTTCAGCATCCCAATTTTTTCTGCGTTTAAATTATACAAATGAACAATTGTTAATACTTTCTCCTTTTTTACATCGTTCATTTCCGTATTACGTTATGGGTTTATGTTTATGTACGAATGCGCAACCGGAAGTCGTAAACCGGGTGTTGGGTTACAGCACCCGTTACAAGGTTATTTGATTTTTATAATTATATGGATTATATTTGTTTATTTTCCTAATATTACGTTGTGATTTGGCTTACAAGCGCACTTGATGCGTATTTTATTTTATTCAAATTAAATCAACGTTTCCATATTAAACTCACACTCAAGACAAACTTTTATAATGTTTATATTTAATAAGATTTATCTTAAAATTGCAGCAGTATATGAAGCTCAAAGAAAATGAATTAACACAGGGTTTCTGTATGTTAGTTTATATATATATATATATATATATATATATATATGTACATATATAGATACACACACATATATTTCTTGGTATTACGTAGGTATGACTTCCTTAGATTTCAAAAATCGATATTATGACCGCAAAAGTACATTCAACAATAAAAAAATACCGTATGAAAACAACGCTAGCAAATAAATACTGGGAACTCAAGAAAAGCGGACATTCGCCGTAATTCGAATGGAAAATAATAAGACAAGCTACCACGTGTAGAGACCTAGACGACCCATGTAGATTATGCCTTCATGAAAAATTTGCTATCCTGTACTTTAAATACCCCAACGTCTATTAAACTGTAGAAGAGAAATAGCGAACAACTACAAAATACAAAATAGTTTTAAAACTAACAAAAACAATAGAAAATAAAAAATAAATAAATTAAATAAACATGAATATACATAAACTATCACACATACATGTATGTATATATATGTGTATATATATATGTATGTATATATATATGTGTGTGTGTGTATGTATATATGTACATATATATATATATATAAACTAACATAAAAAAACTAACCTAGATTTAAAACAGGTCAAGAAACTAGATATCCAGGCTAAATAGAGCACACACAAAGGAACAGGTCAACCAGAGGTCAAATAGGCCTTTGTCCGATAAGTGCATGTTCATTGGCTGATAGGAAGGGCGCGGTGGATACTAGAAAGCTGATTGGCTAACTAAAATCTCAATAGAAGGTGCGTATATAAAAACGACAGACAACCACAAAATTCGCGCATAAGCCTGAAGTGTCCTAGAGTGAATGAAACGCGGAATATTCAGTGTAGCTTAATCGCCATATATATTTTTTACTTACTAACTAGCTCTACCTACGTATTGAGCACTTTTGAAGTAAATACTTAAAGTTCACGCATAAATTTATACTTTCGTATATTAATTTTATGTGAGTAAATGAAGTAGTTATATATATATATACGTTTATTTGCATATTTGCTCTACAACAGTATTGAGCACTTTCTTTAGTTTTTATTAATTACCATTTCCACTATATATATGTGTGTGTGTGTGTGTGTGTGTGTGTGTGTGTGTGTGTGTGTGTGTGTGTGTAAAGCTATTTTGTTGACTTTTCAAAGTTAAAATCAAATACCATTTAAGCTAACGAATCCAATTTACTTCTGACTAGTTATTCTTATATATATATATATATATATATATATATATATATATATATATATATATATATATATGACCAGCGGCAATAGTAACTTCCTGCTCTAATCATTTCGAAACAATGAAACACTAGTGTCTGTAGGTATAAAGTAAATCATTATTTACATACACGCACACACACGTGCGCGCGCACACACACACACACACATATATATATATATATATATATATATATATATATATATATATATATATATCCACATACAGTACTGTGTCGTTGTCTCACAACTCATCAGTTCGGCTAAACTAGCACCTTTCCCTTTATTGCGTTGGTATTCGGCAGTTCAAATATCTGATAATACTTGTTATATTAAATGTAGATATGTAAATGTATATTTAATAAGTTTTATTGCGTGCACTTCAATCTTAAATGGACTATACAACTCCAGTACATGCACCCTAGCAAAGACATCCATGGTCTTTCGGCTCTGAAAGGAGAGGGTTGTTAGGTAGCTGATCAATGTTAGTACTCTCATAATGTTTATCATATTGCACTGTGAAATCGTTCTTAACTCATAAACTCTTATCCTTTAGTGGCACTTGGCCTTGATAAATGGTCACCATCATAATAATAAAAAAGCTGAATCTTAATTCTAAGTAGATCACCAAAATGCCACGCAGAAGTACTAATCCACATGTAAATAATCCCATTACGTTGTAATAGTATTAGTGCATGTGCAAGGATTCTATACCGAAGCAAGGGTTGCACAATATCAAACCGCACAATACCATTGTTCGACTAGAATAAGCAGATAAAAACTGGTGTTATTCCGTAGTCTTTCTTTCTTTCTGGGTTAGTTGCACGGGGCTAGGGAGATCTAGCCTATCATACTATTTAGCTGAATGGAGGATATATGCATTCATATATTTTCTAAAGGGTATTAATGAATGTAGTGCAGTTGCTGCGACAGAAATGAACCCGGTACGCCGCGCCTATAATGCGCGACTATAACCACTTTACAGCACGCGATAGATGAATGAGCGAATGAATGAATGGACAAGAAGATAGTTTATTTCGTACACGAATGCTTCTCATAGTATACGTGGGCGCATCAAGTATTTCTCAATGAAAATAAAGAAACGCGTGAATAGAATTGGATGTAATAGGATGCGTATGAGTTGTGAGATTTCATCCATTTTCTGATACTTGTGCAACCGATCAGCTACAGATAAAACAGATGAATCAAAGCAGTTTTACGTGAACTATTTCTGTGTGCTCTTAGTGGGTGTTTTCCAGCGCATAATACACAAAAACACGCCATTACTCAAAGACATTAAAGTAGTTCTATCGAATTATAATAACAAGTTGAGGAATCCGGCAATCGCAGGGTAACTTTTATATTTTATTGGAAATAAAGTGCATTTCGTGGCGATTGTTTGAATTAGTGTTGAATATTAAATAAAATACAACACGATGTTGGTGCTAGTCCGTACCGTTAAAAACGGAACTTTACGTGAACTAGCCGGCTCATATCCCGAAGTTGCTCGGGAGAATTAAAGAAGCCAAGAATGGCAAACCACATATGTAAATTGACCGTAAAGAACCGGAAAAAAAAAAAACAATATTATTCTAAACGCTAAATATTTATCCACGACATAAAGATTTTATAAAAAAAACTATAGTGGTATTATGCTTTGTAATAACGTTGATATTACGGCATAATCACAATGATATATTGGTCACCGTTAAATCGCCGAAGTTAACCAATGTTGGGTCTGAACAGTGCAAAAAAAGATGACAATTTGGTAAGACCATGTGCTGCTGGACCATTCAGATTGCTGTTCTCAATTTGAGGGTTATTCTCGCAGAGTATCGACTGATGTAACCTCCGCTTTTTGGGGGCGTGTATCTTGTTGAACTCGAAAAGCTTTCTGTAAAACTCGAAAAATACGTGAGTATTTATTTTTTTGCTGACGGTTATCCTCATTTTCATAATTGTTGTTGTTTCACCACGTTTCGGCCAACTAATCCTCTGACCTTCTTCAGGTGGTTAACCGCGACGGGGTAGGAATGCTAAATCTTGTAACTGTATCCCTAGTAATTTCTGCCTTCCATCATTGTATCACTATGTTTTTGACCAACTAAGCCTCTGGCCGACTTTGGGTAAGATTGAAGCCGCTATCCTCAAGACAATGTTCACCTTGAACCGTAAAGACTCAATGCCTCTATCCACTGCACCACGAACCCAAAGTGAAAATATGCATTAAATTTCAAATGTGACCTTTTATTTGAAACATGGGGGTCAAATGTTTTCGTTCCGTCAGCTATGACCGAGCAGAAGTCTTAAGTAATTCGCTATTGAATTCTTATTATTGCTCGTACTGAGGATTAAACCTTCAATCTCTGGAAGAAAGTCACTTTTTACCGAGTACTTTATCCATTACGCAACGGAATAGTGTGGGCGACACTTATAATACAGTTGCGAATTACTTCGGACTCCTATCCGGTTATAGCTGACGGAACAAGAGTATGTGACTCCACATGGATTTAATGAATTGTTCCGTTCGAAATTCCGTGCAGATTTCCGAATTCGACAGAAAGATTCCCGGGTTACTTGAAGAAGGTCGAAGGTTACATTGGTCGAAACGTTATGAGAAAAACATTTAGGATGAGAACAGTAGTCCAAAGAATCTAAATGATATTGTGTAATAATCTGTTAATTAAGTGAAGCCTATATATAATCTATATGTCTATAAAAGTGATAATGTGCGTGAAGACACTTTTCAACCTCAAATCTTATGGCACTGGACAGACTTTCAAGTAGATATGACCCAAATTAGTTCAACCCAAACTTCACAATGCTCTGCTTTAATTATTAACATTCCATCCCTTAAAAAAAATGAGTCGATTAACATTTGCTTTCGTCTGTATACTTCACACAAAGTCTGATCTGAAATGGAACACGTACATCAAATCTGTTGCCACGGACGCTGGGAAAATGGTGGGATCCTTCTACCGCTCCAGAAGATATCTCACTACTGATGCAATTCTCTATCTGTATAAAAGCCAAGTACGTCCAAGGATGGGGTACTGCTGCCACATCTAGGCAGAAGCTGCTAAAAACAGCCTATCCTGCCTTGACAGAGTACAAAATAGACTTCGTGGTTTAGTGGGGGATGCCCTTTTCTCTTCCCTGCAACCTCTCTCCCACAGAAGAGACGTTGCGAGCCTGTCTTTGTTTTATAGTTATTTCCATGGCAGGTGCTCGTCTGAGCTCCAATCCCTTGTCCCCCCTCGCTAATCTTTCACGAGAAACACCCGTCTGGCTGAAACTACTGTCAATAATGTTCTCCACTCTTTATCTGTGCCTAAATCCAAACGTAGATTCCATGAGCAAAGCTTCTTTCTTATAACTGCACGCCAGTGGAACTCTCTGCCGCTTGCCTGTTTCCCACCTGACTACAACTTGGACGTCTTCAAGTCCAACATAAACAAACTCCTGACAAACCGCCCCCTTAAGTAAGACACTCTATCAAAACCCCCAATACTAATGATTACTACAATACTATCTCATTGATTACTGTACACGCAATAACCCTTATCCCTGAGTGGCCTTCTGGCCTTGATAAGTGGTGACCCCCATGTAAAAAAAAAATTCTAAAAATATGCTTTAGTTCCGGGATCGAGTTATGTTGAAAAAATGTTCCTTTAATTGTTCGAATTGGCGTAATTTGTAATCAATTGTAATCAATTTGTAATCAATTTATAATCTGTAATGTGTAACCAGTTGGCCGTAATTTGTAATCATATATATTCACCGCTTATCAAGGCCTGAAGGCTACTCAAGAATAAGGGTTAATGGGTGCCATAATGAAAATCTGATAATTTCTTTTAGAGGACGGATCTTCAAGAACTTGTTCACGTTGGACTTGAAAACGACCGTGTCATAATCAGCCGGGAAGCAGTTCCATGGTATTGTGGTCCAAGATCAAAGTGTAGTATCTGTTCTTCAGATGCTGCACTTCAATTTCTTGTTCTCTGTCAGTGAAGGACACAGCCTTCACGACTGAGACAATTTTTATTTTTGTACCTTTTCTCCACATTAAAAAACGACCCTGGTGTCTAACTCTGCCCCGTGGGGAGGCATTGTAAATAGGTATTGTGGTCCACAGACGAGTAGTTCTAGGAAAATAAAACTCTGCTCATAGAATTTTTGTCCTAGGTTTATGCACAGAGTGCAAAGGAAATGGCTGATAGTTGTCGTAACTAGTCGATTGCATATAACTTAACAAGTTAATGTGAACAGACATCTCCCTGCTCAACTCCCCACAGTCCCCTGTTAGAGACGAGTGGAAATATGCATTGTTTAATGTGAAAAAGAGTAAAATAAAATATATATATATATATAAATAATTGTTTATTTCGTTAGGTTTCTTTATCAATTATTTTCTTTATCCAGATTTTCTTCCATTTACCGTGTACGGATATATGTGAATTGCGGAGCAACGTTCGCTAAGCTCATCGCCTCCGTTCAGTCTTGATAAACAATGGATACCTCCCTTGTAAGGGTGGATGCGCATGTAACTGTGGAACAAGGATTGTGCACTCACTAGCCGCACTTCTTCCGAATCGGCACTACTTGATTCCAATGGCAAGGAGAAATCAAGGATAACGATGCTAAGAAAATCAAAAAACACACATGGCACCTGGTATTCCCAAATGGTCACCCATTTTAGTACTGACGAGGTTCAACGTTGCTTAACTTCGGTGATATAACGGAAACCGATGCGTTAAAAGTGATTACGTCGGATGCTAAGCTAATGAAAGGAGGGAAGAATATGGAAAAATTCGAACTTTTCCCTTCTTTTCCCATATTAAATATTCCTGTTCGTATAAAGTTTCTTAATTGTTTATGTTCAAAATCTTTTTACTTTCCACTTGTTTCATTCAAATCTTTGCGTTCCATGTAAACTAATACATAAAAGACTATATGTCTGACTGTCTGTCTGTCTCTCTGTCTCCATATTTTCAAACTCTATATCTTCCGAAATAAAAGTCGCATAGCGTCGCTAGGGGCCTCAAATGCTTGGATTTTTATGGACCGATTTTTTATGGGTCTTTAACAAGTTGAAATAGTTTTTAAGGGCGTCAAAAATGGGTTAAAACTGAACAAAAATCTTCATATATTTTGTATATTCATCTTAGTTTATTTGTAATTTTTCATTTTTAATTAATGCGTGTCACATTCATACAGTTGTAACGTCACCAGCTTTGAATGCTAAAATTTTGCTTTCGGTTTCGATCCTAGCTGATGGCACCTAAATACTTTTTTTTTTTTTTTTTACTTTTGAAATCATGACTCCACAATAATATATACGAAATGTGGACTAATTAAAATATCATATTCAAGCCTATTTTACGACGGAGTAAAGCTGGGCAAAGTTCCCCCCCCCCCGCCTCCTCCGCTAGTAATAGTTAAAGAAAGAACAAAGAAAAAATGTGGAATATTCCTCCCTTTCTTTTAAATAGTCCTCTTTAAGTAAGGTGGACTTATTTATTATTTTTCTTATTTCTTTCTTCCGATTCCACTTATTCTCCGCAATACCCCCTTGCTCAACGAATGGAAGTAGGAGACTAAAAGATAATAGAGAAATACGAAATTTTACTCACTACGGCCTTCTTGTGTGTGTGTGTGTGTGTGTGTGTGTGTGTGCGTGTGTGTTTTATTTTATTTACATTAATTCTTTATCTTTATATAAGATTCATTTACTGGGCGCTTTTATTTATTTATTTTTTTATTTTCTCGTCCGTTCCCCATTCCATTTCCTTCATATGAATATTGTTTTCTTTTTGTTTTGTTTTGTTTTGTTTGCTGGGGGGTTTTTGTTTTGTTTTTTGTTTTGTTTTTTGTGGGTTTTTTTTTTGTTGTTGTTGTTGGATAGTAATGGCTTGTCAAAGAGAGAAGGAAAACATCTTAACTTTTTTTCATACCTATATTTCTCTTGTTTCTATATTAATTATTCATTTTTTAGTTAGGTTTCTTTCTTTATCATTTCCTTCATTCGTTTGTGTCCCCCCCCCCGTTCGGGGTAGTAATGTTTTCTCTGAGAGAAAAAAGGAAAAAGGGGGACTTGAAATATCCGAACGTTTTTCCTATTTATAATCCTCCTTTTATTCACATTAATTATTCCTTTTTTGTAGTCTTACAACCTGTGATTATCAAAACAAACACAATGGTATGATTAACAGAATATTTTTTAAAGTACACGTCGTTGTTCTGGGGCCATAACTGGCACGAACCCCTATCTATTAACACATCAGATGCAACGATATTCATTGTCTCTGTATAAGTTTATTATTCCAGAAATAGGTATATCAGTTTATCCCATAACACTTTTTAAGTTATATTACTTTATGCATTATTTTTTAACTCCCTTTCCTTTAATGTGCTGTTTCAAATCTTAGTATTTTTCAAGGTGACTTTATACTTTTTTCTACGTTTCTCTACCCAGTTGTCTCGTTGCGCTCTCGATTGTACTGTCTGATTAGCAAACGAAAGGAAAAGCAATACAGAGAATTGTTTGGATTCTTTCTTTTTTTTTTTTTTTCAATTCTTCTCCTTTATATTATCCTTTTTCTTTTCTTTTTTTTTTTCATTATTTTTCTTGTCTAGTTTCCGCATTTTTTTTTTTTTTGTTTTTTTTTTTTTTTTGCTATTCAGAGTTAAAATACCTGCTGAAAAGGAAAATATCGACTGAAAAAAAAAGAAATTGTGCAAAGTCGAGCTTTATTTATTTTTCCAGGTTTATTCTTCGTCTTCAAGTTAGATTTCTTAAATTATTAGTAGTAGAGAGACTCGGCGTTGTCCTGGATTGAATTAGGATCAACTATGTTAGCCTCCCATATTTTTTATTCTCATCGAAATTGGTGAAATCGCCCGTTTTATTTTATTTTATTTTTTTTTTTTCAATTAAATTGATTGATTGCCTTCTCTAATTAGGCATCCCTGTCCGTAGTGAACCGGAGGGAAGCTTCACATACCTCCCCGCAGTGACTTAGTCCACAATATATTGTAATCTACATTGCACCGTAAAGAATCTACAGTTGATTTTATGCAGTTATCTGTAAAAACAATGGCTTCGCTTAAAGTTTAAAATGCAAAAGTCAAATATCACGGCTCAATTCTGTTCTAAACAGAAACATTCATTTCGAATGCGCCCCTGTCCTATTAAAGAATCTACTGTTGATTTTATTGGGTAGACCTTCCTACTTATGCGGTGATAAAACTTATCAATTGTACTTGTGATGTTTAGGCAAAATTTGACTTCCTTCTTTAATCAAATTTTTTCGATAAATCAATTTTCGATAAATCAATTTTCGATACTTATCGGAAGCATTCCGATACAAAACCTACGTAAGAACACTCCTAAACGGATCAAGTACCTTAGTGTGAAATTTCAAAAAGATCATTCCAGCCGTTTTTGATTCCATAGGGAACAAAATCACATACATACACACAAAAGTTCCTTTGATATAATTGTAGAGATTTTTTTCGTTCGAATTTTTTGTTTTGTCAACGAATGAAAAAAAAAAAAAAAAAAGAGGTGAAACGGATGGGAAAATCGGAACTTTCAACTGTTTACATTCTTCCATTCTTTTTTCCATATTACTTCTGTTTCTTTAAGTGAGATCCCTCTTCTTATCCTTTTTGGGCTTTTCTTTCCCTGTCTTCCTAGTTGGAAATTTTGCGTTGCGTGTAGTAACGCCTGTATGTAGATGAAGACGGAAAAAAAAAGACAAAAACGAAATTTGAGAAATGGAATTTACGTAGAGAGAGAGAGAGGGGGGGAGAAAGGCAGAGCGTTGATGGGGCAATGCGTATGAAAGAAAATACTCGGATGCTGAAAGGATGAAAAGAGAAAGAGAATCAATCGATCGGTGTGTGAATCCGTCCCGCTAGCACGAATCAAACGCAAAGAAACCCCTCCTTTTTATTTCGATGAAATCGATGAAGACCACTCCTCCATCGATGTCGCTGTACGGCGGATAATTCAACAGTTGTTTCCCGTGCGCGCTTCCATATACATACATATATGCACCCACACACACACACACACACACACACACACACACACACACATTAGTACGCACGGAGTCGGAGCTGATAACACGCAAGCACTTGTCGCTGATTGGGAGACCGCCTCCCCTCTACTCCCCATTCATCGGCTCTCTCTCTCTCTCTCTCTCTCTCTCTCTCTCTCTCTCTCTCTCTCTCTCTCTCTCTGTGAACATAATCTCTCAATTTCCTCTCTATTATTATTGCTCCACCTCTCGTATCATAACCTCCTCTTTTGTTCCAGGGTCTTAGATGTTTACCTCTATCC
Source organism: Euprymna scolopes (assembly GCF_053919585.1). Classification (NCBI taxonomy): domain Eukaryota; kingdom Metazoa; phylum Mollusca; class Cephalopoda; order Sepiida; family Sepiolidae; genus Euprymna; species Euprymna scolopes. The sequence goes on from NC_136498.1 coordinate 72,511,322, forward strand.
GTAAGCACGTGCGTTTTAAGATTTGTTATGTGCATGTATGTATCTACCTGTTTGTATGAATGTGGGTGTGGTATTTGTTTGCGTTAGGTATGTTGTGCACGGTGCTCGTATTTTCAATGCCTCTGTCGGTGTGCGCACGCACTTGTCTGCGAGAGAAGAGGAGAAGGGGGATATAGGGGATGTGTATGCGTACGCGTTTCGACTTAGAACAACTGTGAAAGCGTGTCTCTCCATACACGCCCGCACAGAAAGCAGACACGCACCGACGCCCTCAACACGGGAGGGACACCCCACTACACACACATATATGCATACATACACTTGTCAACAACACGTGGGAAGCAAGCGTCTCTCCCTTCCCACACGCAGTCTCGGTGTAGCACTAATTACACTAGGGAGATATCATTAAAAACCACCACAAGCAATAGACAACCCCCTTCATCCCTCAGCAGCTTCCTGTATATAAATATATATATAGATAGATATAGATATCGCTTCCTATATACATACATACGTATATATATATATATATACCTATATGTATATGCATGTGTGTGGGTATTGTTGTCAACTGTAAGACAGCAACTAAATATAGCTATATATTTCGTCAGGTCTAATAGGAACATATCTTTAAAGGCAAGCCAGTCTCGCGACAAATCCCATTACAGGCAGAGGTGCATTTCTAACCAACCATCAACCAAAGAATTATTAGGAAGAGAAAAAAAAAAGAACTCTGTAACAAACATTACTTTTAAAGAGCATCCCCGTCTCTGTGTCTTCGAAAGAAACACTCGCAGACTCAAGCGGTGCCAACATTTCTAAAAAAAATAAGAAAAATGATTTCATTTCATACCCGATTATTTGTCGTCATCCTTTCCTTACTTGGACAAAACTTGTAAGTTTCGAAACTTTTTTTTTTTAATTTACGAAAAAAAAAAAACGAATGTATTATTTTTATATTTTTCTTTTCATCAAATATTTTGCAAGTGGTACTTATATCCTATTGGTTTCTTGAATTACAAATTTTACACTTGTTTTATTTCTAAACAAAAGAATTATTTATCTATCTCTTTAATAAATGAAATATTTATTTATCACATAAATATAAGACATTCATTTATTTATTCACTTAATAAAAACAAAGCTTTATAAGTATTCTTGTTAAATATCAGTAACTGAGTTCCTGAATTTTTGAGATGAGGATTGGTTATTCGAATTATTTAGATTCCTCGGACCACTATTTTCATCCTGTCATTTTCACAACGTTTCGGTCAATATAATCTTCGACCTTCTTCAGGTGTATTTTGTCGAACTCGGAAATTTGGACGGAATTTCAACCAGAATTTGGACGGAATTTCCGTCAACCATGACCGGATAAAGGTCTTAAGTAATTCATAGTTGCATTTTTCGGTCACCCACACTGAAAATTGAACCTTTAACATTCAGGAGAATATCACTTTTCCAACTGATTTTTCCAAGTACTCTAGCTACTGCGCCACAAGCTCTGTCTCTATCTGTTCTTGGCTGACGGAACGAGAGAAATTTAACCCCTATGAAGTAAATAAAGAGTTGCGCAGAAAAATTCTCGAATTCAGCGAGATATACCTGAAGAAGGTTGGAGGTTACATCGACCGAAACGTTGTGAAAATGACACTGAAGATAAGAATTCAAATAATACGAATAACTGCGTTTTTTGGATTATTCGGATTACCTTCTTTAGGTGCATCTTGTCGAATTATGTAATTTTTATGTTGAACTCTCTAATCTGTACAGAATTTCAAACGAAACCTTTTACTTAATCCAATGTAAATTATATATATATATATATATATATATATATATATATATACTAGCAAGCCGCCGGTGTTGCCCGATCGCAAAATATGCATAAATATTATATTTTAATTAATGGAGAAACTGAAACATGTGCATGCAAGTATTCTGGGTTTTTTTTTTTTTTTTGCTTTTTTTTTTCTAAACAGTTCATTTCTTCCAAGTAAAAAAAAATATAATCGAGATGAGATCGAAACCAAAAATCTAAAGACAGTGAGTCAAGTACGATAACCATTACGCCAGCGTGACACGACCTTTGAAAAGAATCTGTTATGTTAACCATTCACGCATGCTCATTCGTGAAACACTTGAGAAACAGATAAAAATCTTATTACCACGCCACGAACCAATTTTCAATTTTAACTCCTTAGCATAGCCATGTTTTCTGGATTAAAACCGATTAAAAAGTTTTTCAAATGTTTGAATACCCTATATATCAAATGTCATAAATATGTAGATCAAAAATTCGTGGAGTATATAGGTTGAGAATTGTCCTCGCATATTCTCACTTATATATATATATATATATATATATATATATATATATATATATATATATATATATATATATATATATATATATATATATATATATATATATATATTCGTTTGCGATTTTGAATCTCCCGACCGGACACCCTGCATTTATTTAATACTTATTGTAGTAAATAATTATATATATATATATATATATATATATATATATCACAGCTCTTTAGTGCAGTTAGAGTAGTATCTAAGCCAGAATCGAACCTAAGACCTTCTAGTTGATAATCGGCGAAACTAACCACTTTGCTTGGAAACAGGTTCTGTTATCAAGTGATATCTCAATGCTTTATTTAAACATTGACAATTCTTACAGAGTGTTCCATTTCTTCAGAAAGAGTTTGCCATCATAACTAAAAGTATTCAATTATCATAGTGCTCAACCCAATAATGGGAACCTAAAATGCACGAGGGTAGCTTGTTCTCGTTCGTCAACGTTGATCGGATAAAGGTATTTAAGAAATCGCAATTGTATTCTTAGTAGCATCTATACTGAAGCTTCCACCCCAAGAAAATTGTCATTTAGAACTGATTATACTTAACATTTTGATACCCATGCACTTATTGATCCGTGCTTAAATAATAACGTTATTATTTAAAAAGCCATTCTTAACATGGGGAGGGTGTTTTGTATCTATTCTATACTGTAATGTTACAATTGAATAAAAAACATATCATAAAAATTTAATTAAACTTGGAAATACGATTTTAAAAAATAGCCCGGATCAGTAAGTGCATTAGCACTAACATTTTTATGCGTCGCGCAACGCAACGGATTCTCGGAATAATGTAAATAATACAAATTATTATCCTCATCTAAAGTATTCTGAAATATTCCTAAACTATCCTTAAACTCTAGCAATGCTTATATTGTCCTCTTATTTAAAATTACAACTTTCCCTAACATTTAAAATATCCATAGTCATCATCATCATCATCATCATATCGTATGGATCCAAAGATGTTGGCATTGGTTTCCTTTGGAACTCTTTCTCGAGAGACATCAGATACTTACGGGAGGGACCACGAAAAGTGAAAGTAATTTTTGTGTATGTAAAACGAACTGGATTCAAACTTAGGACACCCAGGTTGTCAGTTCGTGTCGTTAACCACTAGACAACCATCACCTCCCAAATGTCCCTAGTAAAAACATCTTCCAGCGCCAGTGTTCTTTTTTTCTCGTTTGTACTTACAACCAAATGGGATTTCATTATAAACGGACTTCTTTTTTCCAAAACTTTCCGTATATGTAACATATTACCACGGACTGCTCCCTCGCAGACTACAACGTTGTCGTCTTCAAATCAAATGTCAGCAAACAGTGATCGAGTGGTCGTCTTAACGAATAACAAATGTGTCCAACCCATTCATGGTTTCGAATCCTCTCATAGTATACTTCATCGTCCGATTGATAATATCATAAAATGGCTAATGGGATTAATAAATTGTGAGTTATTAGCATAAAAAATAAAATAAATGTAATTTTTAGAGGGCAATACAATGCAGATATGTAACGGAGAAACACGAGCTGAAGCAGATTAAACACATGACGTCCCCATATATCTCTATCCCTACTATTATATAAAAGGAACTTTGTGTGGATCTGTGTATGTGTGAGTTCGTTCCCTTTATCCTTTTTATGACATTTTACACGAACGTATTTATTAGGGATAGGACGATTCCAGTATTTTTACCGATTCCGATATAATTACCGATTCCGTATTAAATTCCCGATTCCGATACAATTCCCGATTCCGATTCTTTCTAAATCTCTAAATATTTAACTATAAAGTTGTTAGTTTTCACGATTACCGTAAAAACACATGTTAAATGTGCAGATATTTTATTCGTAAACGTAAGGATAAACTTCTGAGGGATGATCTATCGATTTTAGTTTTACTAATAGGTTAGGATCAACAAATATTCACTGTTTTAGTATTACTATCAGCGGTGAAATATTTTTCTTTAAAGAAAATCAAATAAAGAAAAAACAATTAAAAGAGTCGTTGTTGGCATCGGAAAATAGGCACAAATTTTTCCGATTCCGATACCCCCAAAATTTCCGATTTTTTCGATTCCCGATTCCGATTCCGATTAATCGACCCATTACTAGTATTTATGTCCCTGGAAGTGCTCTTAGATAGGTTTTATATCGGAATGTTTTCAGTAAGTATCGATAATCGGTAATCGAAATAATCCGATGAAATCACGAACAGGTGACTTTGACCAAAGTTAACACCGTATACATCCTAACATCACAAGTGAATTTGGGAAGACTTTTAGCTACACAAGCTGAAAAGCCCGACATATAAAATCAAAGTAGGTTTTTTGATATGACACGGTGAGTTCAGAATGAATGTTTCTATTTAACGCACAATTGCTTGACTTTTTCATTTTAAACTTAAATTAAAGCCATTATCACTGCAGCGACAGTAAAGTGATACATATAAAATCAACAGTATGTTCTTTGATATGACAGGAACGCGTTCGAAATGAATGTTTCTGTTTAGAGCGCAACTGAAGTATGATACTTAACTTTTGCATTTTAAACTTTAATTCAAGCCTATATATATTTATATATATATATATATATATATATATATATATATAAATAATTTTATAAAATCAACAGTAGATTCCCTACAGTGCAATGTATTGTGAACTAAGTCACTGTAAAAGGTATGTAAAGTTTCCTTCCGAGGCATTGCGATGGGTTCCGAAGTAGACCAGGCAATCAATCGATTTGATTGATGACATTAAAAATATGGGAGTGTGAAACATTCGTTGATCATCATTCAATCCCGGCCTACGGAAGTAAACATACAAAACCAAAGATGCATTTACATCGCACTTACATTATTTTATTTATAGTATAATTCGTCTTACACGTGTTTCGTTGAATGGTGGAAATTCACCAAACAACTCAAGAGAGATTTATGTTCCTCGGAAAAAAGATGCAATGTGATATATATATATATATATATATATATATATATATATATATATATATATATATATATATATATATATATATATATATATAGCCACCTTGATGAGTCGTAGACGACGAAACACGTGTCAGTGGATAATTATATTTTAAAAACAAGACATATACCGTCAAAGGTATGCACTTTCGTATAAATAATTGAATTCGTTCAAAAAGTATCGCAAAACAAAAAATAACATATATATATATATATATATATATATATAATTACAATATTAATTGTCATTTATGTATTAGATGGGGGTTCCATATAACATAATATTTCGGGGAAAATTCCCTTCCTCATATGTGTGTTTAACCTTATATAAAACGTGCATATAAAATAAAAACAAAGTTGCCGGTGGGTAAAGTATAAAAATATGTACAAACTAAAGAAAAATAAAAAAAATTTAATTGACGAATGCGAGAATAATTTTTTTGATGATAATTCAAATCTCGAAATCATATTTTGATCGCTTATCTTAAACGCACATAAAATTATTTTGATGGGATAATTTGAATTATTATTTCATGGAAGTAACAGTTATTGTCAGAATATTTGTTAAAACTTTAAAAATACCTCACAAAGAACTCGATCCTGCTACCTGTTCTTGTCTATTACCGCCAACAGCAAATAAAATATTTGGTTGATTAATTGGAAATGTTATTTCGAGGGAAGTAAATGTTATGGTTAGAATTTATTAGACGCTAATAACACCGCTTCTATACAATAATACGCTAAGGCAATTTCATGTTCGAACGTACATTATCACTCGGGCTAGGACAACAGCATATTCTTTTAAATTGTTTTTACTCTCGAGTGTGTACCCGCTGATATCTTATATGTTTTTATATAGCGTTATGTTGTTCTAACTGTTTAGACTCGAGTGTCAAAATAATGAAAAAATATGCTGTTGTAAAATATGTAGTTATCACCATTCACACATATCAAAGGAATATATTTTGTACGATCAGCAAAGGCAGCGGTTGATGTCATTCAGTTAAAAGAGGCCGACTTTAGCTATAATGAAAAAGATTGTTTCCAAACCAAATAGTTTTGTTCACTTAAATATCAAAAACGAAACTTTTGTCGGTCTAACATGTCTTCGTTCATCTTTCCTATCGCAACTCACGATTATTAAAAAGACCAATGACACCGTTGTGTTAATATTTCAAAACGACTATGAATGAAACAACTGGTCAAGCAAAAAAGTAATTGACAAATGTAATTTGAAATTAAATTTTCATGAGAAATTTAAATATCATAATCATATTTTATCATTCACGCCGACGGCAAATAGAATGTTTCGTTGATTTCAACCTGAAAAGTACATAAAAGATGCTGTCAAGTGTGTCGCAAGGAAGGTGGGCTCCCTCTACCGAACTAGAAAACTTATCACACCTTTTAGTATGCGATATCTCTACGAAGCCACCATTCAACCACGCACAGACTGCTGTTACCAGGTCTAGACTAATGCTTCACCCACAAGTATCTCTATACATCTTTTTTGACAGGGTTTAGAAACATCCTTTAACCTAAAAAGTCGCATACTGTCTACCAAGCTGCAGCCGCTGTATCATCGCCGCAATGTTGTATCCCTGTGCGTGTTTTACAAGTACTTTAACGCAATTTAATGCTATGACGATCTTGCTACACTCGTGCTCCTCTTAACGTAAATACCCTCGACTGACGGGTTAAGTAGCAAAATCTCACCCCTTCACTCTAAAAATCCCCGGATACCGGAAAGCTTTATAATCTAACCGATTCTTTTCTTAAACTGCTTGCCTTTGGAATTCCTTCACCTCTCTCTCTGTTTCCTCTACTCCAGCAATATAAATAAATTTAAATGCAATGTGAACATAATCTTGTTCGTTAATTCACAGTAGCCCGTTATATCTCAATGGTAATGTGCCCTGCTTGGCGTGAATAAAATCAAAAAATACATTGGTGTAAGAATGTGTTAGATTCTAGTAAGACCTCATATAAAATACTGCAACTCATATATTGCCTAAGCACGGGGATTTGAATGTCTATATAAACCTATTAACGCATACGGTCCCTTTTTAGGACCAGAGGGAGATTTAAACATATTTCAGCAATATCTTGATTTTTCAGAGATATCTATAGTTATAAAGATTGGGATTTCTTCCAAAGAATTGTCCCCGGAGTGTGAGAAATTACTTATTAGTGCCGTGATGTTAAATTAATCCAAATATCTTCTTTTTTTTCCAAGCGAATAAAATAGCAATTTTATAAGAAAATACTAGATAACTTGGGCTGTGACAGCAGCGTATTCTTTTCATTGTTTTTATTCTTGAGTATATATCCGTAAATATCTTATATATTTTTATATAGACTGTTGTGGTTCTCGGTTGATTGACTGTGTCTTACTGCCTCGGATGTATACTTGAGAGTAAAGCTCAGAAAATACAACTCCTAGGGTTATTTTATATTATTTAATTGGAATTCATTATTGAAATGAGTATTATTTATTCATTCATTTATTGCGGACTATTATCCTCATCTTTATTAGATGTTGTTTCACGACGTTTCGGCCAACTTTTCTTCTGGCCTTCGTCAGGTGGTAACCGCGACGGGATAGGAACTCCGAGTCTCCTAACTGCATTCTCAGCAATTGCTGCCATCCATAGCTGTGGTCGTCTCACCACGTTTTGGCCAAGTAAACCTGTGGCCAGCTTTGGATAGGATTGAAACCGCTATATTCAGACAATTCTTACCTGAAATTGTAGAGATTCAACGTCTCTATCGACTGCGCCACGGACCCCGAAAGTTTGTTTTATTTTAAACTTCACAACAAACTGACTCCCACGCCCCTGAGATCTTTTCCTACCCTACATAAAAAAATTAATTTGAAAATTTGATTTTTAATCAATGATAATCTGAAAACTTTTTTTAATAAACCCATTAGCGACCATAGTGATTTTAATAAGGCAGTAAGGGTAATTCACTATATTTAAGCAACAACTGTATTGTTCAGAGATGTGTATAGTTAGCCAAAGAGTGTACTTTTATGTATTACGCCTACTGTCCGATGCACGATGGATGTATGAAAAGTTTTAACCAACATGTGTAACGGACTATGTCGAAAGATTAGTAATAAAAAAATCTTTATCTTTTATATTGTTTTTTTTTTTTATATGTTTAAGACTTTTCATATCTTCCCTCTGCTTTCACAATAATATGAATAGAAATTATGTTGATAATGAAAATAGTCAAAAGAGATTAAATATAATACTGTAGTTTAGACTTATTGCCCATAGACAACAAAAGATTCTGTTACACACGCACGCGCGTGCACGGACACACTCACTCACTCACCAAATGTAATAATCCTAATAATGAAAATAAGAAAAGTAATGTGGTGATTTAATTTGAACCTTCAAAATAATGTGATTTCTTAGTAGGTACACGATCATTTGACTTCATAGGATAGTTAGAGAATTCATATATACTACATATAAAAATTTAGATTGCTTATAAAAACTAATTACAAAATGGTTGCGTCATGCTACAGCCCCAGAAAGTGTCTCACTCCCGACGCAATCTTCTATCTGTATAAAAGCCAGATACGTCCTAAAATGGTGTGTTGTTGCCATATCTGGTCAAGAGCTGCTTGGAGCACCTATCCTGCCTTGACAGGATTTAAAACCAACTTCGAAACCTAGTATGAGATGCCTTTTTCTCTTCCCTGCAACGTGTCTTCCATAGAAAGAACTTGCGAGCCTGTCGTTGCCCTATCGTTATTTTCATGGAAAGTGCTCGTCTGAGTTTCAATCTATGGTCCCATATTGACAAATCTTCATAAATAACACTCGCCTTGCTACAACCACTGTCAGCAGTTTTCCTTACTCACTATCTGTGTCTAAATCTAAACGCAGATTTCATAAACAAAGTTTCTTTTCTAGAACTGCTCGCCTGTGGAACTCTGTTCCGCTTGCATGCGTTCCGGCTTACTAACAATATGGTCGTTTTCAAGTCCAATGTAAACAAGTTCTTGTTGAGCCGTCCCTTCAAGTAGTCAAATTCTACCCAATTTCCACCACTAACTATTAAAACACTCTTGTCACGGTAATCTTTGTACACTCATTAACCCTTATCCTCGAGTGGCCTTCGGGCCTTTATAGTGGTGACTTCCTTGTAATAATTAAATAAATAAATGATTGGAGAAAAGATTAAAAGTCCTGTATGCTTCCACTTTAGATTTTTGTAATGTACAGAAAACTCATTTTGTCAATATATGAAGGGTTTATGAAAAGTTTAAAACATCCGAAACAATATGAAAGACGAAGATGTTTTTATTTATTTTTCAACATAGTCTGCTATACACGTGGCTTTAAACTTTTCATACATCCCTCGTGCATTGGACAGTAGGCATAATACATAGAATTACACTTTTTGACTAACTATACATATCTCTGAACAATACAAATGTTGCTGGAATATGGTTAAATACTCTCTTCGTCCTAATAAAATCACCATTGTCGCAGACGGGTTTATAAAAAAATTTTCAGATTATAAGTGATTAAAAATCAAATTTGCAGATTTAAAAATGTGTTGATTTTTTTTCGTTTGGTGGGATAAAATCTCAAGGGCGTAAGGGTCGGGTTCTTTTTTGTGAAGTTTAAAATAAAATAAGCTCTGGGAGTTGAATTTTTATTATTATTTATTTATATATTTTTTTAGCTATCCAACTCTTTCCAAATTTAAATCTACCTCGCAATTAGCTAACTTTAAGCAAGAGATCTACTATGACCAGGAATTGTGTGATCAGATTAATAATAACTCCAATTTATCAATAAAAAAGATTAAATATATGTCCGTCTGCAGTTAAAACTATATACTATTACTTCTATTAATTATATTGCGAATTGTTGACTTGAGTTACTTTTTAATTTGTCCGGATTTCGTATATAATATTTTAGATTCGTGACTTAAAAAAAAAAAGTATTTGGGCGCCATAAGTTAGAATCTAAACCGAAAGCAAAACTGTAGCATTCAAAGCTGGTGACGTTATCACTGTACCAACGTGACACATATATTAACTGATTAAAAATGAAGAATACAGATCAATGTACAAAATGTATAACGATGTTTTCAATTTTGACCCATTTTTGACACCTTAAAACTATTTTAACCGGGTAAAGACACATAAAAAACAGTCCATAAAAAATCCAATAATCTGAGGCCCTTAGCGCCGCTCGCGACTTTTAGTTTCGGTAGAAATAGAGTTTGAAAATATGGCGACAGATAAACAGACATATGGCCTTTTATATATATATATATATATATATATATATATATATATATATATATATATATATATATATATATATATATACTTGTGCCCGATATTATTCATACCCCTCGGATCTTTGAGATTTCTATAAGAATATTGCTCAAACCAGAAGGTAGACAATATTAAAGGGATTTCAAACAATAAATCAAGCATAAGCATTTAATTTAAACTCAACAAATAAATAAATTATGCAAGTTTGAAACATTATACAAAGAAAAACAATAATGGCACTAGTTCAAAATTATTCATACCTCTCTTACTAATAGTCAATAGCATGCCCTTTATTCTTAATAACTGCCTGTAACCGTTTTGGATATTTATCAACAAGGTTTTTACAAGCATCAACACTGATTTTTGACCATTCTTCAATGCAGTAGTTCTCCAAATCCCTCAAATTTCTAGGTTTCCGCTTTTTAACCTCAGTTTTCAATATGTGCCAGAGGTTTTCGATAGGGTTCAGGTCGGGACTCTGGCTAAGCCATTCCAAAACATTAATTTGATTATCCTCAAACCATTTCTTGACTATTTTGGCAGTATGTTTTGGGTCATTATCCTGTTGAAGGACCCAGTTTGGTCCTAAATTGAGCTTCTCCGCATCCTGTCTAATGTTTTTCTGGAGTATGTCCAAATATTGCTCCTTCTTCATGGTTCCATCTATCTTGACCAAACTACCTGGACCACTAGCCGAAAAGGAGCCCCAAAACATTAGGCAATACCACCATGTTTCACCGTGGGTATGGTGTTCTTTGGGTTGTAAGCTTCTCCTTTCTTCCTCCAAACGTAAGAAGCATCCATATGGCCAAATAATTCAATTTTTGTTTCGTCAGTCCACAAAATACTTGAGAAAACGGACTCTGGAGAATTCACATGGGTCCTAGCAAACTTTAGACGTGCTACAAGGTGTTTTCCGGTGTGCAATGGAGTCCTTCTTGGTCTTCTTCCTTTCAGACCATTTTCATGCAGAGTCCTTTGCAATGTTTGCCTTGATATTTTTATACCAGAAGACTCCAGAATTTCTAAAATGTCCTTAGTAGTGGTGGTTGGATTTGCATTAACACTTCTTACAATATTCCTGGTGGCTCTAGCAGACAGTTTCCTTTTCCTTCCTCTACCAATCAAGTTGTTTGTTGTGTGGTGGCTCTGGAATTTTTTGATGATGCTCTGTACTGTTGCTGTAGGGACCTCAAATTTCTTGGAAATTGACTTGTAACCTAAACCATCCTTATGTGAATTCACAATTTTAGTCCTAAAATCATTACTAAGCTCTTTTTTCTTCCTAATTCTAATAATTTTTATTCTTTTATTGGTTTTCAGTTGATATCATTTTAATTTCTGAAAAATGCAAAAAAACGAAATGAAATTAATCAAAGGTTGTATAAAAGCATTCTAAATAAGAATCAAACAGGAAACAAACAGTCAGAAACTCGATTAATACTGAAAAAATAAGGGGGTATGATTATTTTTGAACATTGCAGATTTTATAAATAGCTGTATATTTCTTTTATTACAAGTATCCCGCGATTTTAAAATGACGAAAATGATCAGAAGAGGTTTATTAAGAATATGTATCAATATGGACGTAAACAATAAATTCTTACAAAGTTACACCTAATAAACTCAATTTTCAAGGGGGGGTATGAATAATATCGGGCACAAGTATATATATATATATATATATATATATATATATATATATATACTAATGTATATATTAATACACATATATATAAATGTATATATATGCACATATACATATACATATATATATATACACACATATATACATATATATACACATACACATATATACATATATATACACAAGCTCAACAAGAACTTGTTTACATTGGGCTTGAAGGCTATTGTACTGTACTCGTCTAGGAAGTAAGCCAGCGGAACAGTATTCGATAGGCGGGCAGTTCTAGGAAAAAAGCTTTGTTCGTGAAATATACGTTTAGATTTAGGCACACATAGAAAGTGAGAGAAATTAGCTAGTGATGCGTTTTTTGTGAGAGTTTGACAAGGAGGACCTTAGATTGGAGCTCAGGCGAGCGCTTGCCATGAAAATAACGATAGAGCAGAGACAGGCTCGTAATGTCTCTTCTGTGGGAAAGAGGTTGCATATTGTAGTCAGTCGGAAAGCATACAAGCGGAACACATAGGCAAGCAGTTCTAAATAAGAAGCCTTGTTCATGGGATTTGCGTTTAGATTTAGGCACAGATAGGGAGTAAGGGGAATTGCTGACAGTGGTTGTAGCTAGACGAGGGTTATACATTGGAGCTCAGACGAGCACTTTCCATGAAAATAACGATATAGTAGCGACAGGCTCGCAACGTCTCTTCCGTGGGAAAGAGGTCTCAGGAAGGAGAAAAGGGCATCATCTAATAGGTTTCGAAGCTGGTTTTGAACTCTGTCAAGAGAGTATAGGGTGCGCCGAGCAGCCTCTGCCCAGATGTGGTAACAGTACTAAATAAACGTATAAATACATATTTCTGTAAGTTTAGAATTTCGTATTTGTTTTTTGTTTTTGTTTTTGTTTCTTTTTTTTTTTACCTCCCTCCTCCTGCTTCCCTCCTTAATATACGAGTTGGGAGATGTTGAAATGGAAAACTTTCTGAATTAGTGTTTTATACATATGGTTTCGATTTCATTAAAACCGTATATACATAATTGAAGTTTTAAGGGAGTTCTGTCCCCAAGGGTTACTTTGATGCGCATAGATACTTAGCTCAGCTAACGTACAGATTTGGCAAAACTTCCATTGTCTTTCTCAAATAAGTTTATACATATGATAAAAAGTTCGGGAAAATAGGGTACTTTTGAAGTTGGAAAGGTGGTTTTGCCTCTATAGCTCTCCTTCAGTAGGGGGGGCACTTTGCATTTCATAAAAAATAGGATATATTCCAAGTTTTGAAGAGGTTATGTTCTCATAAACTTCACTAAGAATCCACTTGGAAATTCGTGCATACTTCCATTGTCTCCCTCTGTGAATTTTACGTAAGAATACGCGTTAATGTTTTGTGTAGATTGTGTAACCTTTCTTTCTATAGGGAACACAAAAACATCACACGCACACACATACACATTGAGTTTATATATATATGTGTGTGTGTGTGTGTGTGTGTGTGTGTGTGTGTGTGTGTGTGTGTGTGTGTGTGTGTGTGTGATGCCAATGTCTTCGTGTGTACGTGTTCCGTATAAAAAGAAAGGTTAAAGAATCTATGCAATATATTTCATATTATATGGATTCATCGGACTACTGTTCTCATCTTGAGTGTCATTTTCACAACGTTCCGGTCGACGTAACCTCCGACCTTCCGCAAGGACCCGTGGCGCAGTGGTTAGAGTATTTGGAAAAATCGATTGTAAAAGTGAGATTCTCCCGAAGCTTGAAGGTTCAATTCTCAGTGTGGGCGACCGAAAAATACAATTGCGAATTATCTAGAACCTCTATCCAATCATGGCTGACGGAATAAGAGCACGTTACCCCCGTGAAGTAAATAAAGGGTTCCGTTCGAAATCCCGTTTAAATTCCCGTGTTCGACAAGATACACCTAAAGAGGAATGGCACTCAAGATGAAAACAGTAGTCTGATGAATCTAATTAATATGAATAACCAATCCTCATCTCAAAAACACGGAAACATTATTCAATGAAAGCGATCACGAATCTCCAAGTGCTCTCCTAACAGAGCTATGCAGCAAAACCTCCCTTAAAACTTCAAATATATCTTATGTCGTTGCAATTTAAATCATATTCATAAAAAAATTTTAAATAGCATCGTCGTTCGTCTATCACAAGTTGAAGTTTGAAATAACCTCCCATTTTGTCTGTCACGCTTAACCTTGTTTGTGTGTCACGTTTAAATCTGAAATCGCAATCCTTTGCTAAACACGAATTGAATGGATCGAGTCTTGTTTACTAATAAACACGTATTTATCAGAATTGAATGGTCATAAAGGGTTGATATGCTGTAAAACACATCAAGCCAATTCTTTACTGCAGGCGCTTCTTTGACTGGCATTTCATGACATTAAGTTGATGTATTTAATATTTTATTTTATTTATATTCGTCTAAAAGGCAACTCTCAATCATAACATTCTTAGCAGTTTGTTTTTTTTTTCAAAAGTATCATTTCACGCTAAAACTGCACTTTTAAAGGTGCCGTTGAACCAGACAATTTTAAGAGCCAAATGTGATTTTATGACTACGCACGCGGAATCTTGAATTAGTAACCGTATGTCATCGTGTCCGCAATACCCTATTACTTTTTATTGGTATTTTTCGTAATATATATTATTTAATTATTGGAATGAGCCCAATCCCAAATATGCGCGCGTTATTAATAAGGTGGGACGAGGGTGCAAGTACATTTATGCTTATTTAAATAAAATGCGATCTTGTATATTTAGTTTGTTTATTTTATTTTGTTCCTCCCATATATAAACACACACACACACACACACACACACACACACACACATATATATATATATATATATATATATATATATATATATATAACTACTTCATTTATTCACATAAATTTAATATACGAAAGTATAGATTTATGCGTAAACTTTAAGTATTTACTTCAAAAGTGCTCAATACGTAGGTAGAGCTAGTTAGTAATTTATAAAATATATATGGCGATTAAGCTACACTGAATATTCTGCGTTTCATCCAAGTATAGGATTCGTCAGGCATCCTATAGTTGGATGACACAATCCTATAGTTGGATGACACAATCACATGCACACACCGGTTCTCGCCAGATCACCGGTTAAGCAACGTTGAGCCTGGCCAATACCAGATGGGCGACCATTTGGGAAGGCTAGCCGCTGTATATACCGTGCCGAGTCGTAGAAATTTCCAGGTTGGTATCTGGGGAGCTCATTAATTCACTGGGAGAGATGCACCCCCAGTCTTCGTTAAGACATGTATCTAGGAGAAGGAAACTCTGATGTAAAAACCTACGGTCTGCTGTATATTCTGTCCTGTGGTAGCCATCTGCACCGACTAAAGGTTAACAGTAAAACCAAAAAGTGTGAATGGTTCTACACAAAGCCTTCACCACTATAAACAAATCATTTGTGTGGATTTCCGAACAACTTAGTTGTTGCGGCGGAAGCTCATACGTCCAACTTGACGGAAGAGTCTCTCCATTATCTATATATATATATATATATATATATATATATATATATATATATATATATATATATATATATATATATGTATATATGTATGTATATATATATATATATATATATATATATATAAACAATAATTATTATTTTATACCTATAGAGACTAGTGTTTCATGCTTACGCAATCATCGGTGTAGGATGACAATTTCTGCCGGTCGGAACATTCGAAGCCAACCATGAAACCACCTTTGACTCTATTTGCTAAGCCTTTACCTCATGGCCGCCAAATAATTGCCACGAGAATTAAGGGAATTAACAACTAATAAACTTAATTCGGGTGTAGACGTTAGACAATCTAGAGTGTTCGAACGACGGAAGTCCTGAACGTTGCATAAACGCTAGTTTACTACCTCTTAGTTTATACTTCCCAGACAGTGCGCATCCTTTATGTAAGTATATTAACAATTATTATGAAAATTATATAAATGTTTATATCTTTATATATTCTTATCTGTTGACTTGTAGGAATACAAAATGTTTTAAGAAATTAAAAAGAAAATATTTTTCTACAAGAACGCAAATACTGACTGTTTCTTCGTCTTCATCGGTGTAATGATTTACTTGATAGCTGTTTTTAAAGATGACTCCGGATGTACTAGGGTACACAACGAGTAAGACAAATCCATCGGCCAGTTCTAACCGTAACTGAAATACTAATAAGGAATTTAGAAAAGAATTAGTAATTAAAAGTTGTCTATTAAACGATGCAATGGATAGCTTGTATGTGTAAATCGCAAGCGGAAAAAATGGCCGTTTATTTTCTGATGCCTAAACGATTTTTTTTTTTTAATTTGATTTTATTTGAAACAAAATCCTACAAAGCTGGTAGTAATGATAAAATAATTAATATTTATCATAACTACCAGTAAAATTAAAATCTATAAATCACCCTCACACATTTATGTTTTGAAAATTCCTGCACGTTTAACGTGTATTTTTTTTTTTTTTATGGCAATTGAAAATGAATAACCACTCTATTGTTAAATAGTTAGAGATTTATAAAGAATCGTAATCCGGAAAATGTATCGAAATCACCCCCAACACTAATATATATATATATATATATATATATATATATATATATATATATATATATATATATATATATATATATAAGTTAATTTAGTATACAAACAAATGGCTACACATAGGCATACATGTTTCAACGAAAACCCAGTAAGGGAATCGCTTCGTCAGGCCAAGGACATCTCTCAACATCAAGAGATGTCCTTGGCCTGACGAAGCGATTCCCTTACTGGGTTTTCGCTGAAACATGTATGCCTATGTGTAGCCATTTGTTTGTATACTAAATTAACTTATTTTGGCTCTGTCTAAACATTGAGCACTCTTTTGGTAGACACACTTAATAATTACTACCAATACAATATATATATATATATATACTAGACTAGACTATCCGTAACCCGTTGATATGTTATAGCTAACTATGGCATAGTGAGTATACAGAATTAATCCATAGAAGTGCAAGTGAGTATACAGAATTAACGTATAAACGCGCAAAAATTGAATGCACGAGCGCGCGAAAACAAACGTGGCGACTAGTTAAAACAATATGCAATTTTACGCTTACGCGCAAAAAAATTTATGCATGCGCACGAAAACAAACATGGCGACCAGCAAAAACAATACGGAATACATTGGATAATAAAGGTGTTAACATCATTTCACTTAGGTTAAATGAAAAATCTTTTATATAAGAGGGGTGTAATCCGTTAAAAAAAATTGAAACAAAAAACAAAACGAAAAAAAAAATACAAGTAGAGTGTGTACATTGTACAGGTCCACCCTAGTTTGTGTGTGTGTGGGGGGTGTTAACAGCCTTTAAAATATCAGGAAATTATAATTAACTGATTATGTAATATTTAACGGTGAGATTATTTCAAAGCAAATCTTTAAAAGAAAACTGAAAACTCCCCTCGCACACACGTTGAGAAGCGTTTCTACGTATTTTTAAAATGTTTGGAACTTGTGTCCCACCCTCACCCCATTTCCCCATTTCTGCCCCCACTCCCAAACTTGAAAAAGTATTAACGATTACATGTCTCGCTACGTCGATAAGAAGTGGGGTTTTATTTTACGTTAAATTTATATAGGAAACTAATCTCCCATGCTAAAATGTTAAATTTTAATTATTTTTTAAACTCCTTTTATATTATCCTTAAAGGCCATTGAAACGCATTAGCCACAAAAAGTAAATTTTGAATTTTTCTACGTAAAAAAAAAAACAAATATTCTTTTTTTAAATATGCAAATTGATCAAGTAGTTTGTTTTTTTTTATATTAGAAAAACATATTTGCTTTGTTTTTATGTTGAAAATAATTCCAACTTGCAATAAAAAAAATACAAACAAAATAATAGTAAATAATAATTTCTCTCTCTACGTACACACACACATTATATATATATATATATATATATATATATATATATATATATATATATATATATATTTAAGAGAAAACTAGTTTGCCGGAGAAGGGGGGGTTCTTGTGAAATAATCAAAGATATTGCACGATCTCGGATTTTTTTCATTAATATTTAGCAGTAAGTCTCATATTTACTGGTTGGATACGTGAAAGATTTTTTTTTTAATAAATAGATTTTGTGAATATTTCTAACTAAAATAGTATGCGATTATTTGTTGTGTTCCCACTGCCTCTTGCCATTCCGAGGTTGTCTGCATTGTTATCATCCTGCATGAATACCCCTCGCACTACAAACGCACTTTTCAATGGTGCTTTTTATTCCTGCAATCCACATTTCTACGAATAATAATTCACGTGATAACGTAATAACATCTTCTCCGTATTTATATGCCTTTTCACGGGGGAAATAGGAGACCAAGGTCGTTTTATTTAATGTGAAAGTAATTCAGCTCCTCCATTATCGAGATATCTAAATTCGGACAACAATTTGAAAATATCCTAAGTCTATAAGGATCTCTTTTTCTAGTGACTACAGAACAGATCCTACACTTTGAATTATTTATTTACAAAAATCAAACAAATACGTTCTAAGGTGGAGTATTGTTGTCATATATGGAAATATGCTGATCAGAGTATCCTGTCCTACTTTAATAGGGTACAAAACGGACTTCGTAATCTAGTATGCGATATCCTCTTGTCCTTCCTATTACATTTTTCTCACAAAACAATCCTATTCTTGAACCGAACGTGGCCTTAACAGGAAAACAAAACACATGATAGTGGTAAGAGAGATGTTATGTAGTATATTTTATTAACGATCCCATAGATAGCATTTATTGGGAAGGTCACTCTGTAAGACAGTCCGTCACACTCAACAGACCACAATCCCTGCTCCGTGTAAGTTGTCATCTCTAGGGTTATCTCAAAGATGAGTTGTATCAAAACAGTACACTGAATATTTCTATCATGATGAAGGCCACCGTAGCAAAATTTCGTCGTATACAGAAGTACTCGTAACGCAAAGATGCATATTTGGAAAATATCATTGAACGCTAATGAAGCAAAGACCGTTAATCATCCATAACAAAAAAAATCAAATATAAACACAAGAATCTCTTAATTCAGTCTATTATTTTAGTTAGATGTAAACAAAACGTACATTTTTATCCGTGCGTATAGTGATCCTGGATAAGACCTTTAAAGACATCTAGTGACAATGCCCCCATTTGGGAGTTGTGGTGATGTGGAGTTGCCCCTTATTGTGGGGAACGTGGAGATGCCCTTGTTTTCAGGTCTACTTTGGTCTAGACTGGTAGTATCTGTTAGGGTGGCCTTGTCGACGGGGCCTAGCATTCACTAACTGCAATACCAAGAGGAGGCTCCTCGTGTCAGCAGATGAGATGAACACGTTGGATTCTTAACCTAAAATGCACCAAACACTGATATTATTGTTTTATTTTTCTTTTCCGTTTGCAAAACTTCATTTTTTTTTCATTCTACAAAACAAATCAAACCAAACACTATGAATAAATATTTAAATATAAAAAGAACTTTGAGCATAAAATAATTTCCCACGATTACCGGATTCGACATTAAATAATCACAAAAGAGGTTGATGTGCCGTAAAATATCGTTGTTTTTTTTTTCAAATGTTGAATTAAGTATTTAACAAATATCCAGGTGATCTATACATCTTTACTATACCATGATATAAATGGGGCATCACTTATTAAGGCGAAAAGCCACATAAGGACAGCAATTAACGAAATGGATAGATTGTTCATATTTATTTGCATCCCTAAATGCTTACTGGAAAGAACTTGAATGACAACTAAACACTATACTCGAGTGTCTAGTCTAATGTGTCTCCGTATAAGTGTTTATTAGGATAACCGGCTATGAGGATACTTTTCTTTACAAGTAAACCCTGACTAAATATTCAAAATCACATAATATTCACGGCCCAAATAAGATCTCTTCGGTATGGCTAACACTCAGTGGTTTTTACGATGAATCGTGCACCTTTTTCAAGTGATGTTACCTTAAGTTACAGCACGAAGATGGATACTCCACCAGACTAGATGAATTCTTGACCTGCAATCCAATAAAAACAATAAACCAAATGAAAGATACACTATAACAGATTTAAATGGTCAATTGGGGAGAACAATATGTCCTCAACTTCTTTACTAATTCCGTATGTGATAAATAAAGAACTTCAATGGAATATTCGAATATCTATGTATCTCATATTGATATCAATTGTTTTGCCTTCAGGAAAACTTTATTTCTGAGAACTTCCACCGAAGGAAAATCAAAAAAAGAACAGGCAGAGTTAGACACAAGGTTAGTTTTTAATGTGGTAAACATCCAGCTCCCCAAAATGTTGCACACGCATCAAAATTGCTTCAGAAAGATGAAGCGTAGTATCAGAATAGACATTACACTTTAATCCTGACTAAAGATTATATGATGAATAATATTATGAAAGGATTGAAAATAAAGAATAGAATTTTTTTTTTTAAATGATTACTTATGGAGATTTGTTGATTTGAAGACGACCATGTTGTAGCCGACATATAATAAAACTTATGGCAATATATTCCAGAGATATGGAAATTATGATAAAGAATCTCCGGCTCATGTTAGACACACGGAGGGAAAAAGGAATGTTATTTGTAGTTGCGGTAGTTAGACGAGTTGTTGGTGTGAATCTCTTAAAAGGGAGAACCTGAGATTGAAACTCGGTCGAACATCTTTCATAAGTATATCAGATTCAAGTATATTTGCTTTTCAACCCTGACCCAGGAGAGAATGAAAGATGTACATAAGCATAGACTCCCCTTTTTACGGAATGATTAACCGCTTAACCTCTTGTTAGATACAATGAACCATTCATTTTGTATATTAATCTTGCGTTCTGGCAAAACACCCGATTCACTTGTAATTCTATACAAAGTACAAATAATAAATCTAAGCGTAGAGTATTATTTTAGTAACTTTATAGCTTGTTTGGCGTTTCGGTAAACTCGAAAACTGATTATCCATTTTTTCTTAGTTTTTCAGTCACTTCTAATGTTATCTCCACTTACATATAAAAGGCACTTTATCTGTGTGTATGTTTGTGTGTGTGTGTCTGTGAGTGCATGTCTTCGTTCCATATGGACTCCGAAATCGCTGGATCGATTTTTTTAATTGCACACAAATCTATTTTATATATCTGGGAGTGTTCTCGGCTAGGTTTTGTATCGAAATGCTTTAATCAAAAACGGATTATCGAAAAAATCGATTAAAGAAAGAACAGCCCGATTTTTTACCAATGTTGACACCTTTATACAGCCTAACATCACAAGTTGTATTACCGCACAAGCAGAAGGGGCTGGTGTATAAAATAAACATTAGATTCTTTGATAAGACCTGTCTTATCAAAGAATCTAATGTTTATTTTATTCGATATGAATGTTTCTATTCAGAGCACAATCGAACCATGATACGGGACTTGTACATTTTAAACTTTAATCCAAGTTATTATATAAAATAATTTTATAAAATCAACAGTAGGTTCTCTACAGTGCAATGTAGAATACAATATATTGTAGACTAAGTCATTACGAGGACGCATGTAAAGCTTCCATCCGGTGCACCACGACTATAGCAGACAATAAATTAATTTGATTGAAATATGGGCCATTTCACCGATATCGATGACAATAAAAGTATTTGAAGTATGAAACATTCAATTCTGGGCAACGTTGGGTTTCCCTGTTAGTCTATTATATAAAGATCAATTATCAGTGTGTGTAGATATATACATATGTGTATATATCTAACTAAAAAAGGAAAAAACTACAAAACAAATAAGCACAAATTTGGTATATTCTGGATCGGCGTTGCGCCGGATGAATAGCATCTAAAATTTAAAAGATGTTATTTAGTCTTTTCAGAGTGAACTGGGTGAGGTTTCGTCAAGGAAGGCTCGGTTTTTCATCTATTCTCAATGTTATTATATTACAATAAAAAATGCGAGCATGAAAAGTAATATGGTTAAGCTGAAACAAGGAAAAATAAAGGACTAGTTGTTAAAACTGGAAAAGAACAAGATATTCTAGTAAAAAATATAATAAATTTATAACTTAAAATATTGCAGCATTAAGAATTGATTATATAATGTTATAAATTGAATTTTTTTTAATTTTAATGCTGCAATAGTTTAAGTTATAAATTTATTATATTTTTTTACTAGAATATTTTGTCCTTTTCCTTTCCAGTTTTAACAACTAGTCCTTTACTTTTCCATGTTTAAACTTAACCATATTACTTTTCATGCTCGCATTTTTTATTGTAAGCCATGATTTTTGGCTTGTAGTAAATTAACTTGTTCTTTGTTTAATTTCCGTCTTATTTTTTGCCCCCATAAACATAACATACACATATATAATAACAATGAACGGCACTCGTCTGCTTTCAGTAAAATACCCCGATTATCTTCCATTCATTCTTTCATTCTCTTGGTTTCACTTGCTACTTCTCTTTTCGCGAGGGCGGTGAATTGGTAGCAACAGTAATCGCTGAAGCGACGTGGTTGCTATCGAAGCCAGTCGTAAAAATTGTAGCTTACCTCCTTACGTTTTTTATGATTTTGAACATCAGTAAATTCATCATAACTTTTGTTTTACTGAACGAAAATTGGAAATAAAATTCACAATATAGATGAGAAGGTGATCTATAACCTGTAATAATTGTTTGAAATTTGGTCGAAAATCAGTGAGCGGTAAAGTTTTAAACTGCCATTTAACAACATATTCAGACACTATTGTGTTTGAATGATATTAGTTTGGTAAAAAAAAAAATGCCGGTTTATTCCTCAAGGAATCTATTATATAAAGGAGAGTTGTCTGTCTGTGTGTGTATGCGTGTTCAGTTTGCAAGGGATAAGCTAGGCGGAGGATAAATAAGGGGTTGGGTAGAGATAGAGACGAAAACGGGCTAGGGAAAAGAGAAAAAGATAGAACTAAAGATAGGTAGACTGATAGAAATTTTGTTTTTCACTTTTGTTCCGGGCAACGCCAGGTAGTCCCCTGCTCGTCTATTATATAAAAGGAGAGGCGAATAACATACCATATGAATGGGTTAAGCGGAGGTGAAAGAGGGGTCGGGAAGAGGGATGCGGAAACCGTAGGCGAGATTGATGGAGGAAGGGACGTAGAAGTTTTAATATAAAACTGTTATACACACTTTTTAACGTTTTCTATTTTGCCATTTTTACCTCCGCGTAGCGCAAGGTATCCTTGCCAGTCATGAATAGATTATTACTTTTTGTTGTGTCCGTTTCGAGTTAATAACAAAAAAATAAAATGACTGAGGATGTTTGTATTTCAACTTGGAGAAAATTATTATTATTATTATTATTATTATTATTATTATTATTATTATAATAATAGTAGTAGTAGTAGTAGTAGTAGTAGTAGTAGTAGTAGTAGTAGTAGTATTTACAATGCCTCCCCACAGGACAGAGTTAGACACCAGGGTTGTTTTTTAACGAGGAGAAAGGGAACAAAAATAAAAATTGTCTCAGTCGTGAAGGATTTCTCCTCCACTGACAGAGAACAAGAAATTGAAGTGCAGAATCTGAAGAACAGATACTACACTTTGATCTTGTCGCGAAGGCCATTATTATTATAGTAATACTACCAAAAAAAGGCCATTATTATTATTATTATTATAGGAATAATACCAAAAAAAAATTGTAAAAAGAATGGGAGAGATTGGAATCAGAGAGATGGCCGAGATGATACAACGAATTACAATAATGAAAACTGCAGAAATATTAAGAAAAACCCTTGAATGTGGAGACCAACACCACACATAAACTACACACAAACTGGACATAAAGAAACCTCTACAGATGCCAAACACAAAGGAACATTAGATTGAATCATAAAAACTAAAACTGTATAACTGTAAGATATCGCCCCGCCCCCTTTTTTTAATGTCACGATGAATGTGTATGACACCAAACGATGAATGTGTATGACACCAAACGATGAGGATCAAGGGGAATGGAAAGACTTGAAGAGCCGCGTTTTATGAATAACTTAGATCAGACACGCAGTATTTATACAAAAACATCATGTATAAAAAGCTTAAGACCCCTTAAGCTTAAGTAATAAATTTTATTCATTTTCAGAATCAAATCATGTAACAGTTTTTTCGATCAACAACTAAGAACCATCTGCTAGTAATTATATTTTTTCAAAGCATCGTCACATCAGAGTACAAATAGGTCAACACCACATCACTCTCGTTATTTTGATAGCTTTCGACTGCGTGCTCGTTTTTCTGTTACCGACAGACGTGTTTAATGCCATTCGCAGTCCATGACCTAATATTACATTCTCAGACAATGTTAAATTCCTTGCATAGGCTTGCTTGGGATCGTTGGAATCTTGATAGAAACGAACCGTTTATGTTTCCACTCTATTTCTAAAGCATTATAACGGTTCGCTTCACGGGAAAATTTCATGAATTATGTTAGCAGAGGAATTATGAAGACGCCCAGAAAGAATTGTCTTTGGGAATTAGTTCTTTTGAACATGTCGGATCATGGTTACCGAAAGAAGAATTCTTTTCTTTGTTAGTATTTGGGATTAAATTACAACCGTATTGACAGATAGATAGATAGATAGATAGATAGATAGATAGATAGATAGATAGATAGATAGATAGATAGATATGCACGATTGTGTTTGGGTGTGTTTATTAATAGTAAAAGCTAATATAACTAATTATAATAGAGTATCGGAATGGTTCATTATAAACAATATCGAATATAATCTGGGTTATTAATACTAGTAAAACTCATAGGTAGAGAGAAAATATGAAGAGTGTATATATATATATATATATATATATATATATATATATATATATATATACACATATATATATATATATATATATATATACATATATACATATGAACCCTTTTTCGGGGTCAACGTCCAACTAGCACCGTGTGTGTATGTGTGTGTTGGGGTGGAGAGGATTCCTGTAAGCCGTGGTGAAGGTAGCCTTTCTAGGAGAAGCAAATCTCTGATTTAAAAAACCATAAAGCGGGAGACCAGTACCCTCATTAAGCTGGTCTGCAGTTTAACTTGTTGCTGGCTATCTTGCTCTTGCTTGTTGCTGGATCTCAACATTTTGAATCGAGAGAGAGACTTTGCTGTCGTACAAAGCTAAGACTCTGTAACATCATCTGTGTATAGATACTCCCTCAGGCATTTGTCTATAAAAGTGGTCCTGTGGCGATGGAAAAGTTGTGATGCTGGACACAGGTAATAATTGATCTCAATGGCCGTCTTCAGTGTCATACCTGCTTGAGCGTGTGAATTCACCAGTAGGACTAAAAGAAAAGGTCATTTTTGGGCTCATTGACTTTAAGTGTCTGAGGGAGTGGCATTCGTCTGACAAGACGTTGCAATCATCATATATATATATATATATACTAGCATGGGTGCCGGGTGTTGCCCGAGTGTTTGGAGGTGTGTGTTGAGCAAAAAAAAAGTGGTAGTAGGAAGGCAGGCTTGAGCCCGTAACGCAAAGGAGGAAAAGAATGGGAAAAACGTGACGTCTTTGCTGTTACGACCACCGCCACCGAAAGTGACGTAGATTTAAATTATGGCTAGAAAATCGAAAAGAGGGGATAACTTTCGAAAATATCGGCGAAAAAAGCGACTACTGCCTGTAAAAAAGTGGCCAGTTGAGGGTTAAGAAATTAATGTTTTTAGACAATGTTTCGGTATTTGTCGTCTGAAGGGTCGAGCTTCAAAACGATACTGATCTTCTGAAAATCTGTGGCCTCTGTCGAAAGTTTTAGACAGACATGCAAACATACATACATACATTTATATATTGGTAGTTCAAATTTTCGACCCAACCCGATTAAAAAGCTTGCCCTATCTCTGAATACCCTTTATGTAAAATTTCAAATGTCTAGACCAGAAATTGTCTGAGTAATTTGGTAGAGACCGCAGAGGTCAAAATGTTTTTAACTTTGACCCCTATCATGACCTCTTAACATTTATTGTTTTGGGCTCAAATCGAGTTATTAAGTTAGATCCATGCCAAAGGAACATATATCTAAAATGTCAAGTGTTTAGACCCAAAATTGGTGGAGGAGTTTAGTAGGGTTCTTGATAAGGTGCAGAAATGTATTTATAATGTGATTTTTTTTATTTTTTTTTACACAGTGATCACCACTTATCAAGGCCCGGAACCACTCAGGGATAAGGGTTATTGCAAGTACATTAAGTTAGTGAGGAGATTTGCTGAAGTGTTTACTTAAGGGGGCGGTTCATTAGGAATTTGTTAACATTGGACTTGAAGACATCCAAGTTTTAGTCCGGAGGGAAGCAGGCAGACGGAACAGAGTTCCACAGGCGTGCAGTTCTAAGAAAGAAGCTTTGTTCATGGAATCTACGTTTGGATTTAGGCACAGATATAGAGTGGGGGAAATTTTTCACAGTGGATTCAGCTAGACGGGTGTTTTTCGTGAAAGATTGGCGAGGGGGGACCAGAGATTGGAGTTCAGACGAGCATCTGCCATGGAAATAACGATAAAACAAGGACAGGCTCGCAACGTCTCTTCTGTGGGAGAGAGGATGCATGGTAGAGAAAAGGGCATCCCCCACTAAGCCACGAAGTCTATTTTGTACTCTGTCAAGGCAGGATAGGCTGTTTTTAGCAGCTCCTGCCCAGATATGGCAACAGTATTCCATCCTTGGACGTACTTGGCTTTTATATAGATAGAGAATTGCATCAGTAGTGAGATATCTTCTGGAGCGGTAGAAAGATCCCACCATCTTTCCAGCGACCTTGGCAACAGACTTGATGTACGTGTTCGATTTCAGATCAGGAGTAAAGGTCAAACCCAGAAGCTTGTCAAAACACGGAGCCTCACCCAGACGAGAGCCATCCATCACAATTGATGCCAGCTGGGGATCAGAGCGTTGATGATGTAAGGATAGGAGTTTGGTTTTGGATGCATTAAAGGTAACCAGCCACATCTTCCCCCACTGAACCGATTTATTGCGTCTTTTCTTCATTGCTACCTTTCTCTCACAGATTTGATGTTGTTAGTGTCATTTCTTTTCCATAAATAATATTTTGGCATATCCTCTGGAGCATTGTCTGGTCTATTCCCTATTTCTATTGCTCCAGCTTTTGACTCGTTTGTGTTGTGATCTTCATGAATTGGCTCGTTCGATACCGCATTCTAATACATCTTCCTATGCCAGTAAATTTTTTGTGGCGCCTCTTTCCTGCTGACAGTTTTCCTCATTCCTATAGATCTAATCTGTTCAAGACTAAGGCCAATAGAGATTTCTTGTTTTTGCAATAATCATCTTTCATCTTTCGTTTTTGTTAGATTCCTACATCAAGTGGCTTCGTGCCTTGTCTCGGCCGATTTCTATATTTTTTAAGCTTAACTAATTACACGAATATGATAGTACCCGTATTGCACCATTTTTATGTCCCTTTGTGCATATTAAAACCAAATATAATGTTATTGTATCTTATTTCATTTTTTTTTAAATTTCTTATCAGTTTGTTCAAGCTGAGGGTGGAGCATCCTTCCAGATGCCAAACATTCACCTGCTTACTCAGAAATCCCAACGGAGAGATCTTTTTAAGATACTAACCGCCCCTTTAAGCGCAATTGTTTGAATCACTTTTGCACTTGGTTCACCGGGTATATTTGCCAGGAAGTTTTTTAAATTCTTTGTCATGGCTCCAGTTGCTTCTATAATAACTGGAATAATGCTTATTCGAATGTTGATAAAAATCCATTAATTAATTTTGATTCTTGGGAATGTCTAAAATTTTAGTTTTGAGCTTAAGGGGTGTTTAGAAATTTACGAATCTTGCCTCATAATTATCTAATGACAATGGATCAAATTTAATTCAAATCTGAAATATGTGAATTTTCAAATTGTGATCTTTTTGTGTATCTATCAAAGCAATGTTAATTTTCTTTTTTTTTTTTTTTCTGTTTATAGCATATCAACAGGTTTTGGATTATTTGATAACCCAAAACAATAACTATTCGTTGTGTAGGATTACGAAACGCCATTGCGACGAGAAGATTTCTATAATGAATATAATAGTTCGAAACGCCTAAATAATATAATCATTTCTTGGCTTTGTTAATTTGTCTCAAATACAAAAATAGTTCCTCAGTCAATTCAATTTGGATAAATCGATGAGACATGTATTATTCAATCTATATCTCTTCTCAGGCGTTAAAAACTTATTTCATTTCACGAAGTTCGCGTTCAAAAATAATTAAATTCATCGAAGCCGTTTAATTTTAAATGTCAGAAAAATATACAATCAATCAATATATATATATATATATATATATATATATATATCACGCTTGTATTTTATCAATATCAATGAGATTAGGAAATGATCATTTCTCGCAGAATTTATTTATTTCATTTCCAAACTAGCAAGGAAACTTAGTGCTGCCCAACAAGTACAGCGTCAAACTACAAATCACTTACAACATTTTTGTTACTTAGGGCTCCATTATGGAAGTATTTCCAAATGTTAGACTATCTAACACCAGTAATTTATTAATCAAAAAGTTTATATATATATAATATATTTATGTTTACATATATATATATATATATATATTTATATGCATACATACATACATACATACATATATATATATATATATATATATATATATATATATATATATATTAGCCTTACACTTTCCTACGGGGATAAAACACGTGCGATTGTATGCAGTTTAATTGTTATATTTTCATTTTTTACTAATGTATATATATATATATATATATATATACATATATATATATATAAATGTGTCTGAGGACATTCTCAACCTACATACTCAACGAAATTTTTATCTAGAGACTTGGAATTTTATATATAGAGTACTTAGACTTGTGGAAAATATTTTAACTGGTTTTCATCCGAAAAAAGTGGATTCTAAGCGTTCAAAATTGAAAAATTGGTACTAGTTCATCGAATTTTTATGTTTTTCAACTGTTTCAGGACTGCGCATGCGCGGTCGTGAAACATGACACTTTCCTTATGTTAAGTATAAATAGGTTTGAAATTGTGAAATTTTAGAGATCGTGTCAAGTTGCTCAAATGATTATCGTACTTAACTCACTGTCTTTAGCTTTTGATTTTGATCTAAGCTCGAGTGTATTCTTTTTTTACTTATAAGAAATGAACTGTTTAGAAAAAAATTACTCTCATACGCATGCCTCAGTTTCTTTCCCCTTTCTTTACTTCATTTTTTTTTTAATAATTTAACATTAGGTTTAATACCTGCAGTATTTCTGTTTATAATTAATACAAAATTATCATTAATTAAAATGTAATATTTATGCGTATTTTACGACCGGACAACGCCGGGCTGCCCATTAGTATACCTATAAAGTTGATTTTTTGCCTCGCTCTGACATTGATATTAAAAACCTACTTTTTCTAATTCGAAATTATTAAAACTAACTTCTAAATATACTCAGTCATAGGTATGCGAGCAACTACATGAAGGTTAACTAATTCGAACATTCTTTTGGAAAATGAGCGTTAATTAATTACTGGTTTATTTTTTATAATTTCTTATTAAATGATTGATTTCATTTCAATATTACGCTGAATGCTCTATTTATGCGTAGTGTCTTGCATAATTGCTTAGAATTTTAGTTGTAACCGTTTCAGCACACAGAATATATATATATATATATATATATATATATATATATATATATATATATATATATATATATGAGAACTTGTAAATATGTGTGAAAACTCTCTACCAAACTCTTCTCTAAATATTTGGTCTGCAGAGTTGAAATTTTATATATAGGGTATTTTCACTTGTAGCACACTTTGATTGTATTTTAGCCAGTAATAATTGTTGCTAAGTGGTTAAAATTGACATAAAGTTGACCTTTCCTTATAACTTTTCAAATCATTAATATATATTAGATAATAATCAATAGAATTATCTCTATAATAATTGATTCAATCTGCATGAATTAAAATATAATATGTATGCATATTTTACAATTGGGCAACGCCGGAGAACCTACTAGTATATATATATATATATATATATATATATATATATATATATATTACAACAGTCACTGATAAGAATCAGCAAGACTCGAATGTTCGTGGATTTGAAACCGACGGCATCATATTGTTTTAACCTTTAAATACGTACACATATATATCTGTAATGTTACCCACGTTTACACATGGAAGTCGCACGTTGTATGCAGTCTATCTCGCGGGAAACATAGGGCAAATAATAACTCGACTCAATTTTTTTTGTAACAACGATATTTGTTTCATCATTCTCCGGCCACGCGAAACTTCTTGTTCAGCTGTGACGTCACCCACGTCTCTAACGTCTTTTTTATAGTTTTTTTTTTCTTATTTTAATGTCATTTCGCACACAGTTCGGTATTTGCATATAGCCGCTCTGTTACGTATCTCTCTCACTCTCTCTCTCTCTCTCTCTACATATATATATATATATATATATATATACTCCTATAAATTCGTTTTTCTTTTGTATGTATGATTATTCATATTAAAACCCTCTTTTCTATTTATTTAAAAAGCAAATACAATTTTCTTATATATGGATTGCGGAATTTTATTTACTAGCAAAAGATCTAACTAATTTGCATATTCTTTTAAACATTCATTTTAATTAATTCCCTATTACTTGCTTTGGTTTTCTAATGAGATAATTATCTTTAGTTAACTATTACGTGTAATTATATTCATGCACATATTCTACATGATTTATACTTGCATAATATTTGCGTAAAAAGTTTATAGTAAACACAAAATTGTTTCCATATATATTTATGTATGCGTTTATATTTTTGTTTAACAAATTTTGTCTACGTAATTCCTCCTAGAGTTTTTGGTCTACAGACATGAAAATTCATATATAAGGTATTTGAATCCATGCAAAACTTTATATTTCGGTTTTATCCCGGAAAAATCGGTGCAAAAGTGTGAAAATTTAAAAAAAAAATGAAATTTGCCAGGTGAAAGTCGAACGCCCGCATTACGAATGCATAAGGTAGTGGCTATTGGTTCATGTTTTAATTTTTAGCTTTGCAGTAAACGTGTTTTCATAGACCAGTCATTGGCGGCAGAGGCAAAATGTTTTGGCTTCGATTCTCGGTGGTGGCGCATGAGTCTTTTTTTTTTAAATCATTACTATATATTGCAATTGACATATATTGCTGTCAATTTTTAGTTTACAGACTCGAAATCTGATATACATGGTACTGAGATTTGGGAAAATCGATGTGATCGGTATTTTTGCCAGAAATTTGGCGATTAAGGGGTCAAAGTTCAACGATTTTACCTTTGTTAACTCTACCAAACTCTACCGACAATTTTGGGTCTACTCACTTGAAATTTTAGATATATATCCTTGGACATGGATCTAACTTAATAACTCGATTTGAGCCCAAAACAATAAATTTTCAGGGTCATAATAGGGGTCAAAATTTTAAAAAATTGACCTCTGTGGTCTCTTTACAATTACTCAGACAATTTCTGGTCTAAATATTTGAAATTTTACATAAAGGGTAATCAAATATACGGCAAACTTTTTCATCAGTTTGGGTCGAAAATTTTTAGTTACCAATATATAAATGTATGTATGTATGTCTGTTTGCATGTCTGCCTTAAACTTTCAATAGAGGCGGCAGATTTTACCAGGATCAGTATCGTTTTTAAGTTCGATCTTTCATACGACAAATATCGAAAATTTGGCTAAAAACATTAATATCTTCCCCTTCAACTAGGCACTTTTCTACAGGGGGGTCACTTTTTTCGTCAATATTTTTTAAAGTTACCTGTCCTTTAGATTGTCTAGCCTTAATTTTAAAAAATGTCGTTTCCGGTTTCGCGGTGGTTGTAACCGCATAAACGTAAGGTTTTACGCCGTTCTTTTTCTCCTTTGCGGTACGGGTTCGAGCCTGCCTTCCTACTATCACTTTTTTTTTTTTTTTGCTCAACATACACATCCAAACACCCGGACAACGCATGACTGAAATGCTAGTATATATATGAAAGTGAACGTATCTGTGTGTGTGTGTGTGTGTGTGTGTGTGTGTGTGTCTCTGTGTGTGTGTGTGTGCATTTCCCTACGCAATGACTCTGTCAATTTTAAGTCTACAGACTCGAAATTTGATATACAGGGTACTGAGATTTGGGAAAATCTTTGTGATCAGTTTTTGGCCAGAAATTTGGCTGTTAAGGTGTCAAATTTCAACGTGTTGACCTTTGAGAACCCTACCAAACTCCTCCAACAATTTTGGGTCTAAACACTTTAAATTTTAGATATAGGTTCCTTGGACATGAATTTTACTTAATAACTGTATTTAATCCCAAAACAATAAATGTTAAAGGTTCATAGTAGGGGCAAAATTTTAAAAAATTGACTGTTTTTTTTTTCTTTTTTTTGGGGGGGGTCAACATGCACCTCCAAACACCCAAACAACGCCGAGGATAAATGCTTGTATATATATAAAATATATGTGTGTGTGTGTGTGTGCATTTCTCTACGCAATAACTTTGTCAATTTTAAGTCTCCAGACTCGAAATTTGATATACAGGGTACTGAGATTTAAGAAAATTTTTGTGATCGGTGTTCGGCCAGAAATTTGTCTGTTGAGGGGTCAAAGTTCAACGATTTGACCTTTGAGAACTCTATCAAACTCCTCCAACAATTTTGGGTCTAAACACTTTAAATTTTAGATATAGGTTCCTTGGACATGAATCTTACTTAATAACTGTATTTGATCCCAAAACAATAAATTTTCAGGGGTCATAATAGGAGTCAAAGTTAAAAAATATTGACTTTTTTTTTGCTCAACATACACCTCCAAACACCCGGGCAAAACC
Organism: Euprymna scolopes; assembly: GCF_053919585.1. Lineage (NCBI taxonomy): Eukaryota > Metazoa > Mollusca > Cephalopoda > Sepiida > Sepiolidae > Euprymna > Euprymna scolopes. Next base: position 72,544,665 of record NC_136498.1, read on the forward strand.
GTGCTGAAATATATATATATATACTATAATAATTATTATTAAATGCCTACATAAATTAGTGTTTCATCATGTCAGGAATTATCAGTGCAGGGTGTCGCGATTGAAATTCGAAACCGACTACGAAGCCATCTCTGACTCCATTAGCAAACACCAAATCCATTCGGCCACAGTCAATCTTGAGAAATATTGTTGAACTTTAAACATTTATTTTTAAATGTTTTTAACGTCTGTCAGGATAATCTAATCATTCGATGATGTTCTGCGTATATATATATATATATATATATATAGATGATGATTGCAACGTCTTGTCAGACGAGTGCCACTCCCTCAGATATTTAAAATCCATAAGCCCAAATGCCTGAGGGAGTATCTATACAAATATGATGTTACAGAGTCTTAGCTTTGTACGACAGCTAAGTCTCTCTCTCGGTTCAAAATGTTCAGATCCAGCAACAAGCAAGAGCAAGATAGCCAGCAACAAATTAAACTGCAGACCAGCTTAATGCAGGTAATGGTCTTCCGCTTTATGGTTTTTTAAATCAGAGATTTGCTTCTCCTAGAAAGGTTACCTTCACCACGGCTTACGGGACCCCTCTCCACTCCAATACATACACACACACACACACACACACACACACACAAATATACACGGTGCTAGTTGGCCGTTGACCCAGAAAAAGAGTTCATTCGCCCTTTCGAAGGTCTTGTTTTTAATCCTTCAGGGAGACTAGCCGCCCTCCTCACCAAACAAGTCTGGTGGGGAAACCAGTTTAGTCGCCGGTGACCCGACCATGAGGCAGGTAGTACTGGGTTACATGGTAGCAGTAGCACATAACATGACCTGACATGAAGAGATAGATAGATACATATATATATATACATATATATATATATATATATATATATATATATATATATATATACATGTTTTGTATTATGTAAATTATTAAGACTACTTTTCTTATATTAGTTGTATATTTCTGAATATATGTAGAGGCACCTTTATAAATATAGTTGCCGTACACTCGAACTTGGAATAATCTTACTCCACACGTATTTCCTTTCACAACGCAAAGGTGTTATTTTTCGCGGTGAGTGAATCACCCTGTGTGATATCATGTGTTTATGACTTCATGCGGATACGCAAAGTTAGCGGTTATGTGCGGAAAGATTCCGTCAGTTGAAAGAACCTCAGCATGGCACCTAGGCGATATAAATCATAAATCAGGAGTTCAAAAAAAATAAACTTGTACCACAAAGAATGGAATTTTGCCACAGAAAGCAAAAGAAAATACAACCAGTGTCAAAATAGCATCAAATTATTCATGAAACTGTCAAGCTATGACATGTTTCGTTATTTACTTATAATGAAAACACTTCATGGACAATTCTGGAAGACATTTTATATGAATAAATAAAACAAAATTATTATTCCATCTTAAATTTATATTCTGTTTTTATATTAGTGATGGGACGATTTTAATATTTTTTTCTTATTCCGATACAATTAACGATTCTGTTGTCAAAATTATTTCTCGATGCACACGGACTATGTATTAAGCATGTCAGGTTCATAGTTTTTCTTAAAATGATCATTTGGTACATTTGATAATTATCTTTTGTTGTTTTCTTTTTTGCATATTGTCGTCAGGTGCACCTCTTCGTTCTCATTTTTCTCGCTGCACACAGCCTGTATATTTAACATGTACAGTGCCGTCCGATTTTAATACAATTAATGATTTTTTTCAAAGTTCCCGATTTCGATACAATTACTGATTCTGATTCTTTTAAAATTTCTAGATTTAGTTACAGAAAATTTCTAGATTTAGTTACAGAAAATTCCTAGATTTAGTTACAGAGTTGGATATTTAGTTGTAAAGTTGTTTGGTTTTAAATACCTATGTGATATGTGCATATATTTTCGCAAACGTAAAAAATTACACTTCTGGTGGGGTGGGGGCTGATTTTAGTTTCTCTTGTAGTTTAAAATCAATAACTATTTATCATTTTTTCATTGGAATATTACATTTTAAACGAAAACAAATGGAATATTAACTTTTAAACAATAAATGGAATTATAAGGTTTTTTTAACGAAAACAATCAAACAATTAAAAGAATCGTTTTGTCATGGGAAAATAGGCACGTATTTTTCCAAATTCGATACCCTCAAAAAGTTCTGATTTTTATATACAGGGTGTCCACAAAGTATGGCTACATAATGTAGCCAGACTTTGTGAAAGCATCCTGTAGATTATGTATCCAGACTTTGTGGGCACCCTGTATATATATATATATATATATATATATATATATATATATATATATATATATATATATATATATATACAGGGTGCCCACAAAGTCTGGCTACATAATCTACAGGATGCTTCCACAAAGTCTGGCTACATAATGTAGCCAAATTTTGTGGACATCTTGTGTATATTTATTCATATACCTATCCCATTATGACCATGACCGCCATTTGAATCGAGTATACCTGTTTCTAGGGGCTTCATTCGTGGGTTCTCATATGAGAAGTCAGTTTAATTCGAGATATACACCTCCTATCACATACTACTTAGGCATACTAGTTGAGTTTCGTGGCGCACTATACGTGTTGCTGTCAGTTGTTCAACGTGATAACAACATTCACTCTCGAATCTTTCCACACTAACCGCTACTCCGATCTCTCGAGTACATTTACCTCCCACGCGATGTAATCAATTCCACATATATTCTTCTTCAAACAATCATCATATCGCTTCTTTTGTCTTTTCAACAATCCTAGTTCCCACATATAGTTTTTTTTAATTTTTTTTAGCATAGTTGTAGTCGTTTATCCTTACAACATCACCAGCCCATCTCAATTTTTACACAATTAAAGTTTTTATATTAGAGCAACTAGACACTTCCATGACACTTACGACTGTTTTATGATAATCCCTGCTATTTGTTTTAATTCTTCGTAAAAGCGTTTACTGTTTTTATCGAGTCACTAAATATTTAAGAAAATATTCCTATCATATATTGATATTGATGTGATATTTTACCTAAATAAAAGTTTACCAAAACGTTTGAAAATAACGTGTCCGACAATAGGATTCTTGGGTTTATAATTCCAGTTTCTTAAACTTTAAATTGAATTCTCATGGTTTCATGGACACCTGCACACTTATTCTATACGTGTTTTATTTATTTATTATTTTTATTTATTTATTTTGTATTTCCTCTTGGGTTTAGGGCTAATAATAGATTCCAGTAAAGCAACTGGCCCTGATGGCATCCCAATTATAGTTTTAAAAAAGCTTCAACTAGAACTTGCTCCCATACTTACGAAACTATTTAAGCGTTGCCTTAAGGATAAGTGCTTTCCGACTCCCTGAAAGACCTCATCAGTATGCCCTGTATTTAAGAATTCGGGTGATAAGTCATCCCCCTCTCAGTACAGACCAATAAGTCTCCTGTGTGTTATGAGTAAGTTGCTGGAATCCATATTAAATAGAGAAATAGTCAACCACCTCAGCAGGAATAACCTTCTTAGTGACACACAATATGGTTTCCGCTCTGCAAGATCTACCGCAGATGTGCTGACGGTTATATCCCACAGGATTAGTGAATCTCTTGACAAAGGCTTCCTTTCTAGGGAAATTGCTCTTTACATATCAAAGGCCTTCGACAAGGTATGGCATAAGGGTCTACTTCACAAGATCTCCAGCTACGATATAACTGGAAATGTTTTCTCAATCATTAAATCATTTCTCTCCGATAGGCTCATAAGAGTAGTGGTAGATTGACAAAAATCGGAGGCCTGCAATATAAATGCTGGAGTCCCTCAGGGGTCAATCATGGGCCCAACTCTCTTCCTGATCTACATCAATGACCTCCCTAAACACATACTTAAATCATTCGTTGACATCTATGCTGATGACACGACCATCTACGGCAACACATCAAAGGCTGTAAATGACAAAGTGCTCTCTGATTCTCTCTCCTCTGATCTCGAGCGCGTGGTTCAGTGGGGGAGGATGTGGCTGGTTACCTTTAATGCATCTAAAACCAAACTCCTATCCTTACATCATCAACGCTCTGATCCCCAGCTGGCATCAATTGTGATGGATGGCTCTCGTCTGAGTGAGGCCCCGTGTTTTGATAAGCTTCTGGGTTTGATTTTTACTCCTGATCTGAAATGGAACACGTACATCGTCTGTTGCCAAGGTCGCTGGAAAGATGGTGGAATCCTTCTACCGCTCCAGAAGATATCTCACTACTGATGCAATTCTCTATCTATATAAAAACCAAGTACGTCCAAGGATAGAATACTGTTACCATATCTGGACAGGAGCTGCTAAAAACAGCCTATCCTGCCATGACAGAGTACAAAATAGACTTCGTGGCTTAGTGGGGGATGCCCTTTTCTCTACCCTGCAACCTTTCTCCCACAGAAGAAACGTTGCGACCCTATCCTTTTTTATCGTTATTTCCATGGCACGTGCTCGTCTGAACTCCAATCTCTGGTCCCCCCTCGCCAATCTTTCACGAAAAACACCCGTCTAGCTGAATCCACTGTGAAAAATTTCCCCCACTCTATATCTGTGCCTAAATCAAAACGCGGATTCCATGAACAAGGCTTCTTTCTTAGAACTGCACGCCTGTGGAACTCTGTTCCGTCTGCCTGCTTCCCACCGGACTACAACTTGGATGTGTTCAAGTCCAACGTTAACAAATTCCTAATGAACCGCCCCCTTAAGTAAACACTTCATCAAATCTCCACACTAACGTAATATACTTGCAATAACCCTTATCTCTGAGTGGCTTTCGGGCCTTGATAAGTGGTGATCACTGTGTAAAAAAAAAAAATCTTCAATGAAAGTTTGTAAGATATGGAGTTCTGCTAATGATGCCTTTACTTACATTAATCCCAGCACCTTTAATACCAGTTTTATTTTCAGAACGAGTAATTAAGGGGGGGGTCCACATTTCTAGTTGAGCTACCTTGAAGAAATCATTTATTTTTCTCGGTTTCCATTTTTTGGAAAGTTTGCTGTGCCGCCGTTATACTTCTTATACTTTCCGAAGGTATTAGCATTTCAGCCCGGTGCTGCCCGGGTGTTTGGGGGTGTATGCTGAACAAAAAAATAAAGCGGTCAATTTTTTTACTTTGACCCTTATTATGACCCCTTAACCTTTATTGTTTTGGACTCAAATCAAGTTATTAAGTTAGATCCATGTCCAGGAAACCTATATCCAAAATTTCAAGTGTTTAGACCCAAAATTGTTGGAGGCGTTTGGTAGAGTTCACAAAGGTCAAATCGTTGAACTTTGACCCCTTAACAGCCAAATTTCTGACGGAAAACCTATTACAAAGATTTTCTCAAATCTCAATACCCTGTATATCAAATTTCGAGTCTGTAGACTGAAAATTGTCAGAGTTATTGCGTAGGGAAATGTACACAAACGGACAGACAGACACACACACACACACACACAGACTTTCATTTTTAGAGATATATAGATAGATTTCCAACGTAACTTAGTGCTAGATTCACTTCTTTGTTATTTTTTATTTATTTTATTTATTTATTTATTTTATTTATTTATTTATTTTTGTTTGCTGACGTTGTCTTCCTATCTGTAACGTTCAATGATTCCATCTCGCATGTCTTTAGATAATTCTTTACTTTTTAACATTTTTTTTTTAATCCTTGAATTGCAGAATGCACAGCGAAGAGTTTGATGATTAGTATCACAATCTTGCAAATAATTGTGTGATTCTTTGATTGGTAAGAGATAGCATTCTAATACTATCGAAAATTTGAATATTTAAAGTATTTTAAGATACAGTTTCTATTGGAAATTTAAAAGAAAATGACATGTATCCAATAGTTTTGTAAGGGTATTCTAAACTTTGATTTTACTTGTGTGAGAACCGGTGTGTCAGCGTGATTGTATAGCGCAATCACGTTGACACACCGGTTCTCGCCAGATCACAGAAGTTAAGCAACGTTGATCCTGGCTAATACCAGATGTGTGACCATTTGAGAAGGCGAGGCGCTGTATGTACCTTTTGGGAAGGTTAAGCTTGCATCTAGCATCCTCACCCCGAAGAAAGAACTCCTTGCTACAAGTATCTACAAATTTGTGGATGGCCTATGCACCGCCAGGGGCTCAAGGATTTGAGATGAATGGATACAAGTAAAAGTAAGGATCTGAGATGAATGGATACAAGTAAAAAAAACTTTACCAAATATCAGGCAAAATGGCGAACAGAAACTAGAGTTAAAACAGAAAATAACATGTATCCAATACTTATCTTTTGTCTCACTGTATATTAAACTCGGGGATGGAAACATCTGTTTTATGAGTCCCTCCACCATTGTGTATCAATAAACAAACAAATCCCTGGGTCTGATAGTAATGCGTTAATCTATCTATATATCTATAAAAGTGAGAATGAGAGAGTGTGTGTGTGTGTGAGGACACTTCTCAACCTATATACTCGACGGATTTTTACCCACATACTTGAAATTTAGTATATAGGATATTCAGGCATGTGGAAAACTTTTAATAGGTTTTCACCCGAAAAAACGAGCGGCTATACGGTCAAAATTGAAAAATTGGTACGTGGTGGTCGTCGAATTTTTATCTGTTTGACATTCTTCGTGTGAATATTCTTGAACTAGGAAATCTTTCTGTCGAATTCAGGAATCTATACAGAATTCTGAACTTTATTTAAACTACAAGGGTAGAATGTTCTCGTTCTGTCAGTCATGACCAGATAGAAGTCTTAAGTAATTCGCAATTGTATTCTTCGTGGTGCCCCCACTGATGATTGAACCTTCAACCTCCAGAAGAATGTCACTTACACTGATTTTTACCTACTTCTTTATTCATTACGCCACGAGTCCTTTCGACTGAGTAATTATCGTCTTGTGTTTTTTACACTTCGTTTATTGCTAAACACATTGTTGATAGAAATTACAATAGTATTTTATTAAGACTCTACACACTTCAATAAACGGATCATTCAGAAAATTGCTGAAAATTATTTCCACTTCACAAAGAGCTGACAATTCATCAAGTTAATGGAAATTGCTTAATTAAGCAGAGCTGACAAATCATCAAAAATTAAATCGAAGAAATTATCACTATTTCCGAAAATAAACAATACAATAATGTTATGCTAAAAACTCAGGCGTGCCATTAACCGAAAAGATAATGTCTTTAGTTCGAAAGTAGAATTAACATCTAATAATGACACGTTAGAAAATTGAATACTAAATATAATTTGACATAATATATATATATATATATATATATATATATATATATATAATATATATATATATAATATATATATATAATATATATATATATATATATATATATATATATTAGTGTTGGGACAATTAATCGGAATCGGGGATCGGACAAATCAGAAGATTTGGTGGTACTGGAATCGGTATCGGAATCGGAAAAATGGATGCCTATTTTCCAATGCCAAAACGATTCTTTTAATTGTCTTCTTTTTTTTGTATTTGATTTTGTTTCAACCAAAATCTTCCATTGCTGGTGATAATGATAAAATAATAAATATTGATCTGATTTTAAATTACCAGTAAAGCTAAAATCGATAGTTCATCATCCACAAGTGTGTTTTGACATTTAGGAAAATATCTGCATATTTAACATACATTTTTATGAAAATCCGAGGAAATAACACTTTTATTGTTAAATAATTAGAACATTATAAAGAATCTGAATCGGTAATTGTATCGGAATCGGGAATTTAGCACGGAATCGTGAATTGTATCGGAATCGGGAAAAATATTAGAAGCGTCCCATTACTAATATATATAATGAAATCAAAGGAAATACAGTATTTACTTGTTATAAGCAATGCTAAACTTCAATCTAATATAGTATGGTAATAGTACTAGCAATATGATTTTTAAACTCGATATGATAATTCGCATGCCAAGTGTTTTTCATGCCAGATTTGGTAAAATTTCGCACAATACTGGTGGTTTTATTATTATTGTTATTAGTATGAGTAGTATTTGTAATAGTAATATAAGTAGTAGCAATACTAGTGATATTATTAACATTTTCTTTCACAGTATGATACAGCCTACAAAAAAATACATAACCCAGACCACAGAAAGGCTAATCACCGCGGCAAAAGACATCATCATAATTTATACAGACGAAAAAGAAGACGAGAAAAGTAAAGTAGGAAAAGAAACAATTACACGAACAATTTATAATAATAACGAAAAGGACTCACGGTTACGAAACGTACACCTGAACCGAGAAACAGGATCATTATTGCGGCTTCATAGAACAATGCACTGAGAAACAAAGTTAAGATAAGCAAACCACAGACAAACAGTAAATGTAGACTCTGTGAACAATTCGACGAAACGATGAATCATATAATACGATAATGTAGCGAATTAGCCCAAAAAGAATGTAAAAAAAGCAGATAAAAAGCTGTACACTGGGAACTGTATTAACAATTGCATTTTGAATATGCAGCTAAATGATGCAGATAAATGATGCAGCTAAATGATGCAGCTAAATGATGCAGATAAATGATGCAGCTAAATGATGCAGATAAATGATGCAGTACTGGAAAATTAAAATCACAAGATCCTCTGAAACATGGACGTATAAACAGATAAACTCACGCAAGCAAAGATAAAAGACACCATAAAAGTAAACAAGAAAAAAATCTGATAAATCGAAGATTTTGCCGTTAGGGTAAAGAGAGAAAAACAAAACAAATATAAAGAATTTGCCCTGGAACTGAAAGGCATATGAAATGCAAAGAAAGAGAATATAATACCAATAATTGTATAATCACAAGAAACAGTCGTGAAAAATATGAAAAAAACGATCAGGAAAAACTGAAATAAAAAAAAAGGAATATGGAGATTAGATAACGAACGGCTATGATTAAAACAGATGAAATCTTAAGGAAAATCCTCGAACACGAAAACCAACCCACATAAACTACGAACGCAGGTAATAAAGAGAAAAACAAACATAGAAAGAACACCGAGTGAGTCAAAGTGAATTGAAACTGCAAGAAATCTCATAAGTTGCCATCCACCTCCACAAAATAAAAATACACGGTGATGGTACAACCTTCGGTTGATACCACACATCTATATAGAAATCAGTGGTAAGCGGCTGTTGCGATAGGGCAACATCGTTTGCAATTGTTATCGAAACAAGTGGAGTGTACTGGAAAGTGAAAACTACCGGTTGTTGTCAGTGAAGAATCACTGACGATGACTCGTGTGAGCTCATTGTTAGTATTTAATAATAATAATAATAATAATAATAATAATAATAATAATAATAATAATAATAATAATAATAACAACAACAACAATTGGGTCATAAAGGATCGAAAAACTGAGATCGGAGGGTACGAATTAGACCTTCACTAAAATGGTGCAGATAGTAAAGGAACCTGAGGGCAGACCGGATGTTGTTGCTATCAAGAAATCAAAGGTAAATGACTGTTGTGATAACTCGAAATTATTTTCAATAGATATCAAAGGAAGCAGAGATTTATTGCAATTTAAGGAGACATGTTATCACTCAAAATTATGGGATTACCTCTGGTTATTGCCAGTAGGAAATTATAGATAATGGTTTCTGTTAAAACTCATGGTGAGTAAATAATAATAATAATAATAATAATAATAATAATAATAATAATAATAATAATAATAATTCTGATTTCGTTTATGAACATCTCTCTGGAAAGGGATGGGATTTATTTCCAGAAGATTGCCCTTAATCCCGGCTTCAAACCAGGAGTTTCAAATATCAAGGGTTTTCCTAAGGGTCTAGGTGGTACCTATAATTGCAGAGGTCTGAAGGCCGCCTAAAACAGCGAGGATTTGTAGTGTTTTTTCAATTGTCCTTCCAGACGACTTACTACTCCTAGTGTACCAACTACGACCGGGATTATTTGTGTTTTAACCCCGTGTATACGCCTTATCTCCAAGCCCAATGGAGCATAATTGCTCCACTTCTCACTCCTTCTCTCTCACATTCCTTTACCAGGGTACTGAAAAATCTACAATCTGCCAATTTTTTTAGACCTTGCCATGACGACGAAATCCGGACCATTATGTTCCAATTGCTTGGTCGTTATGACACTTTTGTCCAACCATACCTCTACCTTGCCATACTGACTTGTTCTCACTTCATCAGGCACCTCCTCAAACCATTTTCCTGCACACTTCACTCCAACCCTCTTACACACCTCCCAATATATCCGGAGTCCCATGCGATCGTGTCTTTTGCGGTACTCTCTCTGGGTCAGTCCACTACACCCTGCTGCAAGGAGCTCAATTGACTCTGAGGTCTTACTACAAATCCAGCATTCTGCAGCAACTTCCTCTCCTAGAACCATTTTTTTTACCAATCGTGTTCCTAATGCCTGCTCTTGTGCTGCACAAACAAAACTACAGTACTCTCAACCAGATACCCAGCTTTAAGCCATTGTCATGATCTTTTATCGGCCATTTCTGCTATATCCTGGAAGAACCTTCCATGTATTTTCTTCCTAGTCAGTTTCTCTGCCCTTTCTCTATCAATACGTTTCACATAATCAGCCTTGGTCTCACATACCTCCACTTCATTGGCCATAATCTTAAGCATCCACTCCTCAATTCTAACCACATGCTCCTTCAACGACATCTCCTCGGTTCTAACACAATCTTTTACACTTTTCAATCCTCTCCCACCATCTTTCGTCTTTTGATACAGCCTTGCTACGCTACTTCGAATTTGAAATATACCAAACATTGTTAACACTTTTCTTGTTTTGATATCCATAGCATGCAAATCCTTGTCAGGCTATTCTAAAATTCCCGCACTGTATCTCAAAACACTGACTGCCCATGCATTCACTGCTTTCATTAGGTTTCCTCCATGCAGTTCCGACTTTGCAATTAGTTTCACTATTCTAAGATACTCCTTCCTGACTTTCTCCTTCATTTCTCTGTTCATGATGCCTACACCCTCCAACACTCCCAAATACTTATATCATGTATCTTCTATTTCTTTCATGATTTCTCCATTTGGCAGCACTATTCCATTCGAATGAATCTTTACTCCTCTTTTCATCATGAGCACCGCACATTTACTAATCCCAAACTCCATCCCAATGCCTTCTGAGTATGTCCCCACAAGTTCTACCAGTCTCTTCATTTCCTTTTCATTTCTACCGAATATTTTCAAATCATCCATAAACAGTATATGGTCACCAGATCCAAAGTTATAACCCAGTTTTTCTCTCTTCAAGAGGATGCTCAGTTCCATCATTATCATTACAAAAAGAAGTGGCGATAACGAATCTCCTTGAAATATTCCACGTTTAATGCCAACCTGCCCCATCTCCTCTGTTTGCTGTCAGCACCGTTTTCCATTGAGCCATACTTGTTTCCAAAAGCCCTACCACATTCTCAGCAACCTTCATCATCAATAGTGTTTCACGTATCTATGAATGAGGAACGATGTAATAAGCCTTTCTGTAATCGATCTATTCTACGCTCAGATTCCTCTTCTTCTTCTTCTTCTTCTTCTTCTTCTTCTTCTTCGCATCCTGCATTAATGCTTTATCAATTAGTAGTTGCTCTTTGGTAACTCTCGAGCCTTTCCGGCACCTCTTTTGTTCGTCAGGAAAAACACCATTACTCTCAAGATGGTCATAAATTTTCTCCGCAAATATTCCAGTCAACAGTTTCCACATCAATGATAGACATGTAATTGGTCTATAATTATTGGCATCTGTTCCTTTTTCAGGATCTTTCCTAGTCAGTGTTGTTCTTCCTTTCACAAGCCAATCAGGGACATCTCCCGACTCTACAACCCTTTGCAGAGCAGCAGCTATAGATGGATAAAGGCATCGAAACTGTTTAAACCAGAATCCCATCACTCCATCTGGACCAGATGCCTTCCAGTTTGTCATCCTTCGTATGCCAGCCTTAACGTCATCGATGGTTATCTCAATGTTCTTCATCTGCTGCATTTCTGATAGCCTTTCTCTGACCTCTCCCAACCAGCTAGCCTTCTTATTATATCGCCCTTCGACAGACCAAATCCCACTCCAGAACTTCCTGGCATCATCTGCATTTAGAGTGTTGTTATTTCCCGCCTGTTTACTACCATTTAATTCTTTATACAGCTGAGACTGATTGTTCCGGAAAAGGTTGTTTTGCCGAAACGCAACACTTTTTCCAACAAAGTTCCGAAATTTCATACCACCATGTGTAGACCTTCTCTTTCAACATTGTTAGAACGCTCATTGTTCCCTTTTCCAGCAATCTATACCTCCTTTCAAGCTCGTCCTCAGCTTTCTGTGCTAGTTTAACTCCTTTTTTTATTTCTTTGATTCTACCAATGTCTTTCCATCACCGTTTAATACTTTCTTCAAGCCGTCTCTGCCAGTGTGACCTTCTATCCTTCATTTATCTCTTTTTCTTCTGTATTAAGCCAAGACGATTCGCAATAACGTATGACGCTGCATGCAGAAGCCTGTTAAGTTCCGTAATCGATATGTTCTTTCTTATGATGTTGTGAATTACTCCTTGAACTATTTTTACCTCGCTTTTATCCTTCCGCTTATCACTACTGTTCATACTTGGAATCTCTATGATATCGTCTCTAAGAAGAACCTCTCTTAACTTCTGAAGTACTTCTTTTTTTAGAAGTCAAAGTTCGAACTTCATCACCACCTCTCCATACATCTGTTCCTTTCACTGGTTCCATTGTCACAGTCAATGATTTCATCTGCCTTAAATCCTTCAAACTCCTTCTCATCACTTCACCTAACCATAGGATTCCATACCTCCTCAGTTGTTCGCCTCCCATCATCATTGCTTACATTTCCCTTCTGCACTTCCACTCTCTCAGTTCTTTCATCAGAGCTAGTTTCATCAATTTTACTTTCGTTATTCATTTCATTCCTAACCATCCATTCAATCTCTTCTCTTGCAATCACTGAAAGTAGGTTGCTATTTTTAATTTGTACACTAAACTCGCGACACTTCTAGCTCCTCCTCCTCCTCCTCCTCTCGATTCCCATTCTTCCTTAACTTTTCGGATATATCCACCAGATTTGGTACTTCCACTTCTTACAAAGCATTCCCACAGTACTCTTCTTTCCTCATCCGTCCATGATGATTATAATAATAATAATAATAATAATAATAATAATAATAATAATAATAATCTATATAAATAAAACAGTAGATGTATTTATGTGTGTGTCTATGTGAAAACATTTAACCGATAAACTCTTAAACTACTGGTCATATGACACTGAAATTAACAGAAAATAGTAATCATACACCAAGGATGGTTTATAACGAGGAAAATCTTTGTTTGGATTGGTGAACAACACATACAGAAAGATGTCGACAAGTTGAAACGCAAAATGTTGATTTCAACTTGCCGATATATTTCTATTACTTTTGTACATGCGCAAATTCATTTTTAGCCTGAAGTGGTTTTAATTCAATTTTTATCTATTTGTAGATAGCTGGAACGGTAGGGAACACGACTGGAGCGCTAAATGTTTTGGTTTCGGTTCTAGTTGTGACACTCGTCATTTTTTTTTAATTTTTGAAATTGATACTATATGTTAGGTACAATAGAGAATTACTTCTGTAATAATTAATACGAAATTTGTATGAATTAAAATATATTTAAATATATTTAAATTCATGCAAATTTCGTACGGCCCGGCAATATATATAATATATAAAACCAAAAAAAATGTCTGTCACAGAAAGCGTAAAATTAATTCCTTAAGTAGAACAGTTTGGCCCTTATTTATGTCTCTTTACGAAAATCAAATCAAGATATAACGATACAAACCCTTATGTCTAGAATTTTTTTTTTTTTTCCAATTTGGAGCAAAATCCATAATATGATTTTGATTTCATAAAATGTCAAAAACTGAATGTTTAGGATTAAAGGTCCTCGGAAGATATTTAAAATTCATTGAATCTTGCTTAATTAGTGTTTAGTGCAACTCTAAAATATTCAGGTTTGCAAATGGAAAACTTTTTAAAATGCTAATAAGCAACTGACATTTGATGCATGTTGAAATTTCGATAAAATCTTAATTTTCGCTAAGCGATTCCATCCCACGTTTGCTCTCGGTTTGAATAATACTAAATTAAATATAGCTTACATTACCGACCTTTTCGCCTAGCACACTGTGCTCGAAAATTTTTAATCATTGATTAATCAGTTTTGGAGTAACTGACTTCATGCGAATAGAGATCGACATAATTAAGAGATGCGTGTCTTTTGTGAAATTGCGTGTTTGGGTCAAATTATCAATGAGTTAAGCGGCCATTAAATAATTTTTAAATGATTGAAAATTTCCAAAATTTCATGAATCTATAAAATGATATATGATTTGCATGTAATTCACACCTAATTACAATTATGAATAGCATACAATGTTTCGGTGAATGTTCAACATTGTCTAGAACCTGTTTACCAGGAAAATGGTACATGTACATATCCAATATTATGTTTCTTGATCCGAGTGTCTGAAATCCATAAGCGGCTACACAATCTGATATTATATGTAGCTAAAATCAAACGAACATTATTTGCTTATTATAGATTGAGTTATCTGCTTCAATAGCCATCAGAGGGTTCCTTCGCAATCAAAGAGTCTAAGTCATTGTTGAGATGGGTTGTTCCTTGTTGATTGAGGTATGTCTCTGGTAATGTCCTGTTTTAGAAAGTTCACTCTCAAAGGCTTTAAGAAGGGGTTAGTGTATTTCTAGTCGCCTTATCCCCCACCTCTAACCGACGGGGCTGTTCATAATTTTTTTGTAGGCCAAAGTGCTCTTCTTCTCGGGGTCTGACACTTAAACCACACTTTCTGACCCTTGTGTCACATCTTCCCGTCGTAGGAAGATCGATAAAGCGGCATTGTGCTGGTCCTGTGCAGTTTTAGGAGATCCACCTTCCCAGGTCTTACCTTATCCCATTTTTAAAGAGGTTAGTTAATGGCTTATCGTCTTGGGTGCACTACCGGGGAGTGCAGACGGGGCTACTCGGGAATTTTTTCACGCCTAGATGTTGTCCCTCTAGAGTGCTGGCTTTCTAAATCCCACGTTTCCATCCTTGTGCCACACCATCTCGCCGTTGGACAGAGATAAATAACTTCAATGGCACATCTATGTACGAAGGTCGTTCCAAATATAAACCCTCCTATTTTTTTTTAAACTCAAAAGACGGGAGTCGTACCATTAAAAAGAGGAACCCTTTTATGCTCCAGAATATATTTTTCTACAGAGTCACCGCCATTCTCAATGCCCTTTTGCCTGGAGATGAACGATGGCTGTGTATGGGTGTCCGTGTTGTCATACGAGGGTCGTTCAAAAAGTAAAGCCTCCTATTTTTTTTTATTTTACTCAGAAAAGTTGAAGAAATACGAAGCCAGCAATAATCCAATTAAAACGAGCGAATAAAACTTTGAGACTAACTATTTTTAAGCGAGGGTGGGGGGGTAATTAACTAGCTAACATTAACACAGCTTCAACGACTAAATGGATTTTTTTTTTTGTTTATTTCTTCCCCCTGCCTCCACACAACATGCATACTGCGTCAATTTTGTTTTCTTTTTCCCCTCACTGCTTTTCTTTTTTTTTTTTTTTTACTGCTGAGGGGTGATCAATACTCTCTCCACCCGTCCTTGACATTCCGATAGCCGTTCTTACCATGAGGAGTTTGGGGTGTCTATTCCGAAAGTTCGAACTTCATCACCACTTCTCCATACATCTGTTCGTTTCACTGGTTCCATTGTCTCAGAGTCAATAATTTCATCTGCCTTAAATCCTTCAAACTCCTTCTCATCACTTCCCCTAACCATAGGATTCCATACCTCCTCAGTTGTTCGCCTCCCATCATCGTTTACATTTCCCTTCTGCACTTCCACTCTCTCAGTTCTTTCATCAGAGCTAGTTTCATCAATTTTACTTTCGTTATTCATTTCATTCCTAACCATCCATTCAATCTCTTCTCTTGCAATCACTGAAAGTAGGTTGTTATTTTTAATTTGTATACCAAACTTGCGACACTTCTAGCTCCTCCTCCTCTCGATTCCCATTCTTCCTTGACGGTTAGGGGTCGGGAAGCAACAACAACGACTACAACAACTGTACTTTAACTTTTTTCGAGAGGCGGGGGCGGGGCACACTTCTACCGAGCGTTAATAATAATATCATTCTACTTATTCTTAGTATACCACTTATCCTCTTCTGGTTCTCCTTATCTTTTATCTAATAATATTTCTCATTTTATTTCTTATCACTCAACTCCTCCTTTCGCTTAAAATTCTTCTACAGATAGTATTTCTTTCTTCTTATCCTTCTACTCTTGTTCCTCCTACTCCCTCTTCTTTTTATTGTTCTAATACTGTTTCTCAACCTTTCTTCTCATACCTCTCCTCTCTTTCTTCTTATTAATCTTCTACTAAGACTACTCCGCCTCTTTATCATCCTTTTACTCTTCCTTCTCCCACCACTGCTCATTTTTATACTCTTTCAACTACTACTCTTTCTTATGATTGTAATATTTCTCTTCTTACTGCGTCTTTTCCTTTTACCTCATCTCCTCTTATTCCTTTTTATCCTCCTACTTTTTCTCCTCCTACTCTGTCTCATCCTTCTACTCTTTCTCTTCTCACTTTGTTTTTACTCTATCTCCTCTTATTCCTTTTTATCCTCCTACTTTTTCTCCTCCTACTCTCTCATCCTTCTACTCTTTTTCTTACTTTGTTTTTACTCTTTCTCCTCCTACTCCTTCTCATCCTTCTACATGTTATTCTCCTACTCCTTCTCATCATTCTAGTCTTTCTCCTTATTAATTCTTATCCTTTTTCTTTTCTTCTCCTACGCCTTCTTCTTATCTTTCTACTCTTTCTTTATTTTTACTTTTATATAATTTTCCCCCATATTCATCCTCCTACTCCTTATCCTTCTACCGCATCGCTTCATATTCTTTTTTTTTTCTTTTTTTTTTCTTTTGATTTTTTACCCTTTGCTTTATGTTTCCTAAATTATCCGGATTCCTGCATTGGTACATTTCTATGAAATTATCCTCCACGTGTGACAAACGTTACAATATTGTCCAGTCGGTTTCTTGAATTGCATAGTTTTCGATGTAATATTGTCCCATTTCTTCGGATCAGGAAAAGCAATTCTCATCCAAATTGCAAGTTTTATTTTCATCTGCACGTAATAACGCATCAATGCTTATTTCCGTTTTGATTTCTGCCATCTTTTTTTTAAGCAATTCGCAATTTTGTATGGGAAGTCAGAAGTTAGCGACTAACTTATGTTCTGAGAAAGAAACGGAGTGAAATTTTCCACAATTATTGCGTGCGCATGATCTAGTTATATTGCATGCACGCACACACACACACACACACACACACATATATATATATATATATATATATATATATATACATATAAATATATTTAGTAGAAATGGTAATTAATAAAAACTGAAGAAAGTACTCAATACTGTTGTAGAGCAAATATGCGTTTTATTTTTTATTACCGTATCTTTCTGTTAAGTTACATTATTGTTTCAGCTACCCGGCCGTTTTTTTTTGTTTTTTTTTTTTTTTTTTGCCGTCAAAAAAACGGCCGGGTAACTGAAACAACAGAAAGATACGGTAATACAACAGAAAGATACGGTAATAAAAAATAAAACGCAATACATATAAATATATATATATATATATATATATATATATATATATATATATATATATATACAATGTTCCGACTTCCGTGTGATGAATACTCTCCGACTGTCTGCTATGAATGTCCGGCGACATGGCATTTTATTGCATTTGATACATCCTTCAATTCTTGTGGTAATTGTCAGTGGTCTTAGCGTAACGATGCTAGCCCACAGATTAAAGGTGGTTTGCGGCTAAATTTAAATACCCTGACCATCCGTAATTATCATTTCCTGTGAATTAAAATTCACAATTAAATTTTTTGTTCGACAGAATACTCCAAAAACGATTTTCAAAAATCCTTATTCCGCAGAGTTTCAAAGAATGCTATTCTCACTATTTCTCTCATCAGAGGAAAGAAAGAAATTAGGAAATCATTATTTTAGCAGAGCTAAATTTTGCTAGGTAAGGCATTAACTGAAACAGCAATTTATGATGGTTAGTCATAAAATGCAATAAAAAAAGTGTTCATGTCTGTTAAAAACATGTAAAAAAATTTGGAAGAAATGGGGAAAAACCTACTAAAGAACAAAAACAAACCGGGAGTAAAAGTTCGAGGGTGCATGAAAACTTGCTCCGAAAAGCGAAGGAAATTTAAAAGAAAAACAAATCAGAATTTAAAAGTCAGTGGGACGTGAAAGTGCGTTGTAGAATGAAAAAATAATCCAAATGGAGAAGTAATTTCAGAGCGAGAAATAATTCGAAAAGTAATTCCATTTTCCGAAGATGAAAAAGAAGTTCAATACAGCTTAAATGAATATAAAATTGCTTTTGCAAAAAAGGTACAAAAGCTTCAAAATCGTAACTTTGATTTTCAGTCAGTTACACATGACCAATAGAACCGCTTCCATAGTTGGTTTGGTGTCAAATGATAATAACAGACTTTATACTTGAAAATTACGTCATTTCACATTAGAGTTGCAAATGTGTAGGTGTAACCCCAGACAGCGCAAATCCTCTAGACAGCATAATCGGCATAATTCAATACGTGTTAAAAACTGGATTTGGTATTTTGCTTTTATGTTTATTTTTATTTTGCTTGTGATTAAATTCTAACTTAAATCGCCCGTAATGAAGATTGAATCTCCTGCCTTCAAAAAGGTTGTCACTTAGAATTAAACAATTCTAGTATAAAATTAGAGAGCATTAAGCTTGTCTTGTCTACATGCCTATTGTTACAATTACTATAGAATCAGTAGCAATACTACGGGATAAGAACAATCCACCCTCGCGGATTAAGCAAATATTACGTTTCAAAATTACATATAGATTCCCGGGTTCAACTTAAAGATTTACAAGTTCGACTAACAGGTTCTCAAATTCGAAAAAGTGGACCTGAAGAAGACCGGATGTTTCCTCGACCGAAATGTTGTAAATATAACAACCAAAATGATAAAGGCCATTATTGAGGTGGATTGTTTCCTGCTGACTGATTACGTTGCTGGTCCAGTGCAGTTCTATGAAGTCCACCCTCCCAGGCTTTGCCTTTCTCAGCCTTTGAGAAAGGGGTTGGTTTATTGCTAATCGTCTGAGATGCTCCCCATCAGCAAATGTCGACGGGATTGCCCAGGCATTTTCTTGCAGGCCAGAGAGCACTACCTTTAGGGCGCTGGTTTTTCAATCCCATTTTCTGGCTCTTGAATTATCTTATCCCGCCGTGTCAAAAGGAGATAAATAGGGAGGGGTTAGTAATCATCTAAATAATACAAGTTGAACTTAGCTTTTATCAGCTAAATGTTTCGACGCCATTTTTTTTTCATTTTTTTCTTTTTGTATTTAGTTTTGTTTTTATATTCAAATATAAAGAGGAACAGTTGCTAATTATTGTAAATTTTTCATTCTTTTATGTACTTTTCTAGATCCTCACTTCACCTTAATCTATACACGCGCTTGCTCGAACATACACCTATTTCCTTCCTGTCGAAAACCAAAACATAAAAAATAAAAATAAAACAAAAGAGAAACCGAATGAAAGTAGCCTTTAACAAAGCAGACGCTTAACAATTATTTCACTGGAAGACAAAGCGTTCTTATTATGTCGATTATATTATTCTCATGATCGCATTAGAAAGAGTATCGCTTTTTTTTTCTTTGTTTTTTTTTTTCTTTGTTTATTGTTGTTTTTTTTTTGTAAGAGAATATTACAGTTTGCAATAGAATATTACAAAAACAATAGACATTGAACGCTGTCTGCTTAGCCAGAAGCGGGATTTCCACTATTTTCATTATCTTTCGCGAAGCAATGAAAACGCGATTCCTAATACAGGTGTGTTTGGATGAATCTTCAGCAGACAACTATTACCTTCCATCGACTGACGTAACTTCCTCTCACCTGAAGGCGGTTCAAAACGAATACAGGGTCACGGTAAAGTTCCCCTCCCACGGCTGTAAGCAATGTTAGGATCGATTGTTTGCAACATCGTATTTTTCCTTTTCAATTATAAACAACAAGCGATAAATGACTTTTATATCAGACGTTCATATCTCTCGGAACTGTTTTTAAAGCTATTGCTATATGATATGAAGTTCGGTTCTGCGCGATATTTCCGATCGATCGATTGTTTTGTAATCTGCGAAAATGCCTTAGAGAAATAACCTGACTTCTGTCTCGAGATTGCTCAATTAATATTGACGATTTTTATTATCTACTAGCTGATTTTGTCGACTTAAACGTTTGCTACGGCAAATATTTGAAATATTAAAATAAAAAAAAATAAAAAAACAACAAAAAAAGAACTTTGTGTGTTTCTGTGTATGTGAGTTCGTACCTTATGAACTCCATAACTGCCGGGGCGATTTTTATGAAATTTTAAACGAAGGTATTTTATATGCCTGGCAGTGTTCGTAGATAGGTTTTGTTTCGAAATGTTTTTGATAAGTATCGATAATCGATAATCGAAAATTCGATGAAAGAAAGAACAAGCGATTATGACAAATGTTAATACCTTACACACCCTAACATCACAATTGTATCTGAGAAGTTTTATTACCACACAAAATCAATCACATAAAATCAACAGTAGGTTCTTTGATATGATAGGGGCGCGTGCGAAATGAATGTTTCTGCTTAGAGCTGACTTGCACCATGATACTTAACTTTTGCATTTTAAAGTTACATTCAGATCATTATATATATATATATATATATATATATATACATATGCATATGTGTGTGTGTGTGTGTGTGTGTGTGTGTGTGTGTGTGTGTGTGTGTGTGTGATTGTTGAGCTGGATTTAATCCGACGATATGAAATAAAATGGAGGTGGAAGGACCTGAATACTCAACGTTTCGCCCGATTTATGCGGGCTTCTTCAAGAGGGATGGTCATTGACGAGAGAGTCGGAGGATTGGGGCTATATATAATGATGGGGGAGAGCAACGTGTTTTCCTTATGTAAATTAGATGTCATATATACATATATATACATTTTATGAGAGAAAATAAATTAGAGTAAACTAGTGTGGTGGATTACGTCTAAAAGTTAAAATATCGTAGAGATTTAAAATATATATATATATATATATATATATATATATATATATAACCCACAGTAGTTTTCTACAATACAATGTAGATTACAATGTATTGTGGGCTAAGTCACTGCTGGGAGGAATGTGACTGCGATGGGTCCTCAACTAGAGCAGGTAATCAATCGATTTGATTGAAAAATGATCGATTTCACCGATTTAGATGTCAATAAAATATGGGAGTGTTAAACATTGGTTGATCATCATTCACGCCCGAGCAACATCAGGTCTCTCTGCTAGCTTTAAATAATAAACATTTTGCTCATTACTTCGTTGTAAACACGAGAGTAATTAATTCCCATTTATTCATATAGATGAATAATGTGAAGATTTTGGCAATTTTTATATGAGTTTATTTATTTTTTTTAAATGGGACCGTAAAGAAAAAAAGGAAAAGAAAGAATAACTTTATTGAAAATTTCCTGGAATTTAGAAATAGAGTGCAACTTGCAGAATACCAAGTTGACCCTTCACACAAATCTATATAAATAAAACAGTAGACGTATGCATGTGTGCATGTGTGTAAATATTTAACTGATAAGCACTTTAACTACGGGTCACATAACACTGAAATTAACGCGAAATAGTAACCATGCACCAAGGATAGTTTATAACGAGTAAAATCTTTGTTTGGATAGATGAATAATGTATACAGAAATATGTCGGTAAGTTGAAATGTAAAATGTTCATTTCAACTTGTCAACATATTTCTATTACTTTTGCGCATGCGCAAATTCATTCATAACTTGAAATGATTTAATTCTAAATCTTTCTCATCCATGTGTCGATAGCTAAATCGGTAGAAAACCGGCTTGATCGCTAAATATTTTGGTTTTGGCTATAGCTGATGTCACCGAAGTCATTTTTAAAAAAATTTAAGTCAGTACTATATATATATATATATATATATATATATATATATATATATATATATATATATATATATATATATATATATCTCAGGTAAAAGGTATTCAAGAGTTATTACTAATGAATTTAACAAAGTTATTAAGAGTGCTCAATAAAAGAAGAGCAATATCTATTTTTAATAATATAAACAAATTTACATGGTCGCGACACTGGACATGCTAATGTTTCGGACAGATTGTCGCTTAAAACTAAAAGTTCTCGCCAGCTTACTTAATAAATAGTTGATTTCTACAGAGGATTTGAAGATTGGTTTCTTCTGTGGAAAGCAACCACGCCCGGCGAGGACTTGTGGTTATAACCGACTATATGCCCGAAACATAAGCATGTCCATTGTCGCGATCATGTAAATTTGTTTATATTAATAAATAAATAAATAAATAAATAAATGTTCTTCCAGTAATCCTAAATATAATAATAGAACATCGCTCGCTATATACTATAAGAATTCAAAGGATCAAAACTTGACACCAATTGTTAAAAGCACGTGCAAATCTCTCAATTCGCCTTGCTACTTGTGTTTAAGTGAAAAACTGTTATCACTAGATTCAAGGATAGAAATAATCTCCTAAATAAAAAATGCTATATGTGTGTGGGTTTATATATATATATATATATATATATATATATATATATATATATATATATATATATATATATATTCAATAGAGAATTAGGTCTGTAATAATAAATACGAAATCTGCATGAATTAAAATATATTTAAGCGTATTTTACAACCGAGCAAGGCCGAGTGCTTCCACCCTCCGCTAATTCTAAGTATTTGTCAAGAAAGCATAACAATATTGCAAAACAGAAGTATTTGTCACATTGGGTTGGTCAATCCCTTCCATCACAGCATTCTCCTTACACACGTGGCATATCTCTATGTGGGTTTTTGTCGTTTTGTTTTTTTTTGTTTTTGCTTTTTTTTTTTCGCGGTTAAAAAAGCATCAGATGTCGGTATTTTGGTCAACATATACTCCTCCATATTTATTACTATTCAACGTGAATGTATTTTCCTATTCCCTTGTTTATAAAGTATTCTATATTTGTAAATGGTAGTTGAGCTTTCCTCCACTGTAAACGAAACACTAATGTGTATCTATTTATATATAAATAAGATTATATTCGTCACGTCACACAAAATTTAGCAACTAAGAACGTGCCTTTTTCTAACCCCAGATGAAACCATTTTAAGTCGTAGCGGAAAGCGAGAATACAAAGAGCAAACCAGAAAACCATCGTTGTGTGATATAAAATAGAAAATAAATGCTCTACTCTGAATTAAAAATTAACGGTTTGTGTGTGTGTGTGTGTGTGTGTGTGTGTGTGTGTGTGTGTGTGTGTGTGTGTGTGTGTGTGTGTGTGTGTGTGTGTGTGTGTGTGTGTGTGTGTGTGTGTGTGTGTGTGTGTGTGTGTGTGCGTGTGTGTGCGTGCGTGTGTGTGTGTGTTTCTTGAAGACATCAGAAATTATAATGATTATTTATGTATGAAAAAAATAAATTGTTGGCGTAATGGGGATTTGGGAGGGGAGTCAACAAACAACCAAGAAAAAAAAATCAAATATAAAATAAATAAATGTTACTTTTGTACCTACCTGACTCATTGTTTTGTGTGTTTAAAGAAGTTTTAAATACTCCTTTTAATCTCAAATAATCAGGAGGGTACGAGCTGTTTGACAAACAAGATGGCGGTCTTCTTCATGGGAAACAAACATGCTGCCATATTGAATGTTAAACAGCTCGTAAAAAAAAGCGAATATTTGAGATTTTAAAAAAGCGTTTAAAACTACTTTAAAATACAACAAAAAAGCCAGGTAGATACAAAAGTAACTTTTATTAAATATGGCAATATGTATTTATTGTATAGTGTTACTGTTGGCCTTTTTTTCTTTTTCTTTTTTTTTTTTGTTTTTTGTTTTTTTGCAAAATCCCTGTATTAATTTATATGAATGTAAGACCGAACACTTCATTTTAACATAAAGCGTATATTAGTCTTTTAATTATTCCCCTCGGCAAAACATTACAAAAGTTTTAAATTAATTTATTTCACATTTTTATGTTACCAATCATATTTACTCCTTTAATTTTTTAACTTTCTCCTCTCCAAAAGTAGTATATATATATATATCATTTATTTCTTTTCTATGTGGTTAGACATAAGTTCAAGTGTAGTTTTCAGAAGGCAAGACATTAAGATAAGCACACCCTAGCCTACAAAAGGTTCGTGAGTACCTCCCAGTAGGGGCGCCTCATGTGATCAGAAATAAATGAACCTCTTCTCAAAGAGAAGATAAATCCTGAGAGAATGGACCCTCTAGGACCGAAGACAACCATACTTCAGTCGATAGCAATAAAACCATTGTCGAAAGTGATACATGGTGTTAGTATGTGCATATATACTACGTGGGTCGAACGACATTCAAATTGGATGGAAGAGTCCAACAGTACGTACCTAGCAAAATCAGAAATGAGACATACCGAGCAACAGATGCACTTGCCAACACATACGGACCTTACATAACTGACCATTTCATTAAAAACCCATCATGTGCAGAGAACTTCAGCACAAACTCATTTTCAATTCTGAAATCTTGGGGGTTCACGTTCGGTTGCGAAGGCCTTCTCTCTACAAACAGGTTTGAGCGTGATTAGTCTCTAGGATCTTCTAGAAAAATATCATAACGTTCTTTATTTTAATCGCTCTCCTCTTTTCTTTCCACCCATAACGGAACGCAACGTAGTTTTATTTTAAATGTACATATTTTCGAGTTCTCCTTTTTTAAATCCCTTACTACAGCTTTGAGAAAGAGAGGACAAAACCGGTCGGCTAACTCCCGCTTTTATTTTTCTTTCCTCCTCTTCGCTCCTTTTTTCTTTATTTCGAAACGCGGTTTACTTTTAAGCATGAATTATAAAAGCCGTCCCTTCATGATTGCAGTATATATATATATATATATATATATATATATATATATATATATATATATATATAATTCGTATTAGATACATTTGAAGCCAAAAACAACGCATTATTACGAAAATAAACAGATATTTATTTTTGTTTGAAATTTATGAATATATTTCGATTTTACACTTCAACTTCGTTATTTATTTCATTTTTCCTTTTTTATGGTCATATTGTTGTCGGGGCAGAGAATCAGTCAGTAGAAGTCCGTTTATTGTTTTTCACGGTAGTATTTTCAACTGTCGGAACGGTGCTTTGGTCACGCGGTATTCACGTTAGTGGTGTGTATTCCTTGATAAGAGCGTTGATTGAGTTTGAATAAAATAAAATACGTTTTAGATACGTTGAACACACACCACTAACACACACACATATATATATATATATATATATATATATATATATATATTTATAAATATATATATATATATATATATATATATATATATATATATATATATATATTCTGTGTTTGTTTGTTTGTTTTTTTTGGGGGGGTAGCGATTGTGTTATGGTTATGAAATCGAGATCCCTGCAGCCTAGATTTTAGCCTACTTGGAACAATTTCAACAGTGTTAACGATTGTAGGTTTGACCATGACCTTCATATTGCGTGCCGTTTTTAGTGCCTTACTGTTGCTTACCAACCCAGCCAGGTTTACAATCTGGCAACGTTCCTCCTTCCCTTCTTTCATAGATGACTGGTTTAAATCTTATATTTCCAGACGCATTTGATTGTTTACTAACCATACCTACCCTGTCTTTTCTCGCGGTGATTTAACTTTTATTTTGATCTGTTTTTTTGTTGTTTTTTTTTTATTTTGCTTGTTTTTTTTTTTGTTTTGTTTTGTTTTGTTTTTGTTTTTACGTGTGGTAAATAATGGGCTAACTTATGTGTTATAAAAACCTTGCTCACAAGTGGAGAGTTAGTATTTTTGTTACTTATACAGGGTGGCCCAGAAGTAGTGACCTATGTTAAAATTAAAATTCACTACTTCTAGGTCGCACTATAGTTAGGATACATGAGGAGAGGATTACGAAAGAAGCTTTTCTTTTCTCTCAACCTCGCTTTAGGCCAGCTAGGCACGGTGATAACTATATATATATATATATATACACCGATAATCGATAATCGAAACCGTGTATATATATATATATATATATATATATATATATATATATATATATATATATATATATATATATATATATATATATATATATATATATAACCAGCGTTCATTTTGAAACAAGAATTAGACAAAATATTCCTTCAGGTTTTCGAAATAAAAACAAAAATAAAAATAAAAATCTCCTTACCCCCATCCACAATAATTTAGATTCCGCAATTGGAAATCATTTATTGGATAACCCAAATGTGGGCAGGCATATAAGGACGACTTTTTTTCAATTTTATTTCGAGGCCGATCGAGTAGTCATTTGAAAACTCTCGAATCCGTCACCATTGCACGCCTCAAACCCTTTCTCTGCATACAGAAACGGTTTGTGAGTACCCTAGCCGTTTGAGGCGAATTATAGAGAGATATTTTAGATATGATTCCGCACCCCCATTTTCTTTTCTTTTTTTTTTTTTCACCCGTATATTTATATCCGGATTATCATTCCCTATTCGTGATAGTTTTTTTTTATTGTTGTTAATATATATATATATATATATATATATATATATATATATATATATATATATATATATATATATATGAAATTCCACTGCGGCATTTTTCAAATGTAACTTATTGCTGCTGGGCATTCCATGGACGTTCAGCATGAATGGAGACTCCGCGATATTTTTGTAGCCCTTTTGTAAAAACTGTAAAAATATTTAAGTAATCTGGTTAATATAGTGTCAGAATATATTTGATTATTATAGCTTTTCTCCAATATTCTTAGAAGGAGTCTGTGACTTACTTCCATTGTATGGATTCCAGGCGCGAACGGAAACCCACGATATCATTATACCATATTTAGAACAGATATGTATATATATATATATATATATATATATATATATATATATATATATATATATATTGCTGTCCAAGAGTATTTCTTTTTATTCTTAGAAAAAATATTTTCAAATAGAGTCATATTCGCTTTGAAAGAAAAGTTCAATTAATAAAACAAAAGTGTTGGTGTAAAAAAAAGTGTTAACATAAAACAAAATTGTTAGCGTAAAACAAAAGTGTTAGTATAAAGCAAAAGTGATAGTGTAAAACAAAAGTGCTATCATAAAGCAAAAGTGTTGGCATAAAACAAAAAAAAAGTGTAATCATAAAACAAAAGTGCTATCATAGAGCAAAAGTTTTAATGTAAAAGCAAATGTGTTATCATAAAATAAAAGTGTTAGCGTAAAACAAAAGTGTTATAAAACAAAAGTGTTATCATAAAGCAAAAGTGTTATCATAAAACAAAAGTGTTAGGATAAAACAAAATTGCTATCATAAAACAAAAGTGCTATCAGAAAGCAAAAGTGCTATCATAAAACAAAAGTGTTAGGATAAAACAAAAGTGTTATCATAAAGCAAAAGTGCTATAATAAAGCAAAAGTGTTATCATAAAACAAAAGTTCTATCATAAAGAAAAGGCGTAATCATAAAAGCAAAGGTGTTATCATAAAACAAAAGTGTTAGCGTAAAACAAAAGTGTTATCATAAAACAAAAGTGCTATCATAAGGCAAAAGTGTTATTATAAAAGCAAAGGTGTTATCATAAAACAAATGTGTTAGTGTAAAAGAAAAGTGTTATCATAAAGCAAAGGTGTTATCATAAAACAAAAGTGTTAGGATAAAACAAAATTGTTATCATAAAACAAAAGTGCTATCATAAAGCAAAAGTGTTATCATAAAGCAAAAGTGTTATCATAAAACAAAAGTGTAAGGATAAAACAAAATTGTTTATCATAAAACAAAAGTGCTATCATAAAGAGAAAATGTAATCATAAAAGCAAAGGTGTTATCATAAAACAAAAGTGCTGGTGTAAAACAAAAGTGTTATCATTAAACAAAAGTGCTATCATAAAGCAAAAGTGTTTTCATAAAAGCCAAGGAGGTATGATAAAACAAAAGTGTTAGCGTAAAACAAAAGTGTTATCATAAAGCAAAATTGTTATCATAAAACAAAAGTGTTAGGCTAAAACAAAGTTGTTATCATAAAACAAAAGTGCTATCATAAAGCAAAAGTATTATCATAAAAGAAAAGTGTTATCATAAAACAAAAGTGCTATCATAAAGCAAAAGTGTTATCATAAAACAATAGTATTGGGATAAAACAAAATTGTTAGCATAAAACAGAAGTGTTAGCGTAAAACAAAATTGTTAGCATAAAACAGAAGTGTTAGCATAAAACAAAAGTGTTAGCGCAAAACAAAAGTGTTAGCATAAAACAAAAGTGTTAGCGTAAAACAAAAATGTTAGTGTGGCGATAGCAGTAAAATAATGTTTCTTACATAACTTACTGCCTACTTTTACTTACATATCGAGTACTGTTAGAGTAGATACTTAAAATCGACACATAAGATATTGTATGTCCTTATAGTATTTTATATGGGCACATGCAATCTATAAAAGTGAGAATATGTGTGTGCGGACACTTCTCAACCTATATACTCAACGGATTTTTGATCTACAGACTTGAAATTTCGTATAAGGTACTCAGACATGTGGAAAACATATTAATCGGTTTTCATAAGGAAAAACAGGCTGCTAAAGGGTCGACATTGAAAAAGTGATTCGTGGAAGCCGTCGGATTTTTATCTGTTTGCGAACTGTTTCACAAATGCGCATGCGCTAATCATTCATATTAAGTTAAGAATAAGAAGGTTTGAAAACACCTTTTGGCGATCGTGTTCAGTTGTGCTAATGGTTATCGTACTAGCCTCAGTCTTTAGATTTCGATCTTAGTTCTAGTATTTTTATTTTTTTTTTTTACTTACAAGACGTGAACTGTTTTGAAAAAAAAAACATAATACTCGCATGAGCATGTCTCAGTTGCTTTCCGGTTTTTACGGAGTTTTTTTTTGTTTGTTTTTTTTAAAGAAACTTAACGTTACGTTTAATACCGGGCAACACCGAGCACATCTTCTAGTAATATATATATATATATATATATATATATATATATATATATATATATATATATATATAGTAGCAGGGAGACCCGACGTTGCCCAGAATTGAATCATAATCAACGAATATTTCACACTCCTATATTTTTATAGTCATCGAAATCCGTGAAATCACCCGGAAGGAAGCTTCACATGCCTTCATGCAGTAACTTAGTCCAAAATACATGTTATTCTACATTGCATTCTTGAGAACTTACTGTGTTCTTCTCGAATTTTTTTTATAAAACTTCTTTCCAGTTAACAAAAAAAAAACATTAAGACATTTACGTGCGGCGTTTGAACCTACAGACCACGTCATGCAAAAAAAAAAAGACATCAACTTACCCACAGTAGAATTTTCACGGCCGATTGTTCTATCATTATTGCAAATCGACGACATGGAAAAAATGGCTTTGCTGATAATAGATAAATCAAAATAACGGTTTTGATTATTAGTAATTATCGGGGGGTATTCTGAGACAAAACTTAACTAAAATCGCTCCCAGACTTATAAAGTTATAAAGTTTTGTAAATTTTTCAGAAAATCTGTTCAGCCGTTTCGGAGTCTATACAGAACTCACACACGCACAGATAAAGTTGCATATATATATATATATATATATATATATATATATATATATATATATATATATATATATATAGAGAGAGAGAGAGAGAGAGAGAGAGAGAGAGAGAGAAAGAGAGAGAGAGGGGGAAGGGGTAAGAGAGAATCAATTTAAGTTTTAAAATCTCGTTGAACAATTTTCTTTTTCTGCCTTCGAGTCCGTGTAATTAAAACTCTTACTGCATGCATAGTTCATTTGATTGTTTTTATTCAATCCGCCTCTTTTAATAGAACGCCTTCAAGCGCTGTAATTAAGCTAGTATTTCTAATACTAGTTTAGTCTAATTAAGTTCATACCAGTTGAAACCCCGCTCCTCGTGAGGTGTCAGGGCAGTACCTCATCGCTTAGCTTCTACCGCTATTGCAGCTAAAAGAAAGAAAAGTATTTGTAAAACTTAATGGAAAACAATACGTTAGTTAGTGTGTGTGTGAGGAAGTAGGTAACTACGACGAATCTATTTACGTACTATGTCGAGTAATGATTACTTTGTGGTTTTGTGGAGATAGAGTCGATTTTTTAAATATGTCGTTTTAAACAATATTACGTACTTAATTTACATATCGAAAATACTAATATATTCAAAACTTATGAAAATTAATTGCGTATAAAGTTATTTATAAGTAAAAGTAATTTTTACGAAAAATTGGGTAAAATTGCATTTTTATTAGATGTTATAAAGTAGGCGGTGAAGAGTTCACACACATGGGATATAACTCGGAACACATATTTTAGATTGTATGTTAATGGCGGTGTACAATATTTCTTGTCTATAGCGATAGACTGTTTTTTTTTTTTTTTACTAAAAAATACAATAGCAGTTGTTTTACTTTATCAATTTTCATAATTTGGGGATATATTACTATTTTCGACATGATAATTAAGTACGTAATATTGTTTTTGCTTAAAACGACATATTTTTGGAAAACATCTGTCTGTCTATTCTATCGCAAAAAAAACAACTAAAACAATATACCAAGCAGGTGCATGCAAATTAATAGATGAAATTTCGGTATGAAATGATTCATGCAAAGTAGATACGTTACACAACAAAACAAAACAAAAAAGCTGAACAGTTTTATACGTTGGATGAATACTTGAATCTATTAACATTTTGAATCATGACAACATTTACCAAATAAACATGACTGGATTCAATAATTACAAAAAATAAGTAACGAGTAAATATTGAACCTTGGGTTTACTTTCATCGGTCTCGTAATTCTCGCTTCACTTATGTTGTTCTTTTAGTCCTCACATTCCATAAACGATGTTTCTGACAAAGAGAGAAAAAATTGCTTTTTATTGGGTTAGAATCTAATCCGTCTAATACGTATCGTTGGTTAGTTCTTAATCTTAAAGTAGTATTTTTCGGGTTTTAACTCCTTATGTCAAGTGGTTTCATGCTTTGTCTGGAGCGATTTCCATTAAAACAAGTGAAGAGTGCATGATCCCCCGTGAGTGCACAACAAACGAGACATAAAAAAAATTGACTAAGTTCAGCATTTGCCGCCCTCTCCCATTTAGCCCCAAAAGTCCCCAGTTGACGCCAAATCCTAGTGAAAATAAACAAATGGTGCAGTTTTAAGCCTTAACATATGTCAATTTGAGTTCTACACCATGCAAAAAAAAAAAAAGAAATGACTAAGTCCATCATTTGACCCCCTCTATGTAGCCTCAAAAGTCCCTAAATCCTTGACATATTTAAATTTCAGTTCAGCACCATGGCAAAACTGCTAAATAGACATATACAGAAAATTTTGGACAAATATGGTAAAATAGTTCCTAAAAATGGGGTGTTTTTATTAGCCCTAAAAGAGCCCCTGGGGCACACCCAAGAGTTATCACGAAGTATGGATAAACAAAATTATATAGAAATCAGTTACAACTTTTCAGAAAGTTTCATAAAAATCCAAGGCATCAAATTTTTTTTAATAAGCACAAAAGTGTCAATTTTAGCCATTTTAAACCAAAAGGCCCCCCTCCCTAGGGAGGGGTCCCGGAAAATCCGTTCTGTTACTTTCTTACTCGTATCATGTTTCATGTTTGTTCAATTTTTTTTTTTTAATTCAAGGCGTAGTTATTGAGAAAAGTGCGGACAGACGAACGGACGAACGGACAAGGGTGAATTTACAGGTCCACCCTCCTTTTGTCAGCGGACCAAAAAATATTGATATGGCGTAAAACAGAATAACAAAACCAATAAACATTCTGTAACCTTTTTTTTTCCGTATTTCATAGAAATGTTAAAATTAATTTTATGTCTAGTGCAACTCTTTATATAGAAGGTATTTAATTATCTCCCACTGCAATAACTAGGACACCAGGGTCGGAAAATGGGGACTGAGAAGTCAGCGCCCTAGAGGATGGGGGGGGGGCACTCTGACCTGCAAAAAGTGCCTGTAGGCATTCCCTGGTGAGGGCACCTCAGACGATTAGCAATAAACTAACCCCTTCTCAAAGAGAGAAGGCAAGGAGTGGGAGGGTAGACCTCCAAGAACTGCACAGAACTTAAACTCCCACCGCAAAATCAACAGGAGCCGGATCATTACAGGAATGTTCTAAATCTCTGTTAATATGGGAGGGGGTGAGCCTTTTCTAGATTGTTTCTTCATCCGTACCCCTATACCACAGTTTACTTGGCAAATGAGATGGACAGGTCAACTAAAACAAAGGGTTTGACGCCTGTGTTTGCTAAACAAATACTTTGGTGTCCTTTCCTTTCGAAAGGATCTGTTTAGCTTTTTCCTGGTGATTCATTTAAGAACGTTTATAACCGTACGCCTCAGAATATACCTAAAATCAGGAAAAATATCATTCTAGTTAATACTTTTTTTCTTACTACACTCCGATATATATATAACATTGACAGTCACTGGTAAGTATGCCTATTTACGTTTAGACGCTTGCGTGAAACAGCAAATTATTATCTACTGGATTCCATTCTTATGTATTTGTTAGCATTCATGTTCGCCATTTTTTTGGGGGGGGGCTGTAGTCTCTTTTTGATTAGTTTATTTTTCCTCTAAACAGTTCTTACAACGTAATAGACTGTTGTATTATGTAGTTATATTGACGTCATGCAACCGGGCTTGCCCCCTTCCACTTAATATCTTCCTCTCTTCTTTTCTGGCGATCACTGGATCTATTAATCTTTACCGCAATCTCTTTATCTATCACGTCTTTCTTTGTCTATCGCTCTCGTTGTGTCTTTTATCTCATCCCATTCTCTCTCTCTCTCTCTCTCTCTCTCTCTCTCTCTCATATATATATATATATATATATATATATATATATATATATGAGAGTGTGTGTGTGTGTGTGTGTGTGTGTGTGTGTTCTTTCTCTCTCTCGGTTGTTATCCATCGATCGATTCGCACACTCACTCTCTCCCTCTCTCTCTTTCTCTATCTTTATATCTTGATATATATATATATATATATATATATATATATATATATAGATATATATATATATATATATATATATATATATATATATATATATATATATATATATATATATATATATATATACTAGCATTTTTGGATGTGTATGTTGAGCAAAAAAAAAAAGTAGTTGTAGGAAGGCAGGCTCGAACCCGTACCGTACGGGGAAAAAAAATGCTGCTACGACCACCGCCAAACCGGAAGCGGCATTTTTTTAAATTAAGGCTAGACAATCTAAAGGAGAGGATAACTTTCAAAAATATCGGCGAAAAAATGCCTCCCTGTAGAAAGTGCCTAGTTGAAGGGGAAGATATTAATGTTTTTAGCCAATTTTTCGATATTTGTCGTATGAAAGATCGAACTTAAAAACGATACGGATCTTGGTATAATCCGTTGCCTCTATTGAAAGTTTAAGGCAGACATGCAAACAGACATACATACATAAATTTATATATTGGTTACTAAAAATTTTCGACCCAAAAACGGATGAAAAATCTTGCCCTATCTCTGAATACCCTTTATGTAAAATTTCAAATATTTAGACCAGAAATTGTCTGAGTAATTTGAAAGAGATCGCAGGGGTCAATTTTTTTAAACTTTGACCTCTATTATGACTCCTTAAAATTTATTGTTTTGGGCTCAAATCATATTATTAAGTTAGATCCATGTCCAAGGAACCTATATCTAAATTTTCAAGTGCGTAGACCCAAAATTGTCGGAGGAGTTTGGTAGAGTTCTCCAAGGTCAAATCGTTGAACTTTGACCCCTTAATCGCCAAATTTCTGGCCAAAAACCGATCACATCAATTTTCCCAAGTCTCAGTATCATGTATATCAAATTTCGAGTCTGTAGACTAAAAATTGACAGAGTTATTGTGTAGGAAAATGTACACAGACACGTTCACTTTTATATATATATATATATATATATATATATATATATATATATATATATATATATATATATATATATATAAACAGACACACACACACACAAAACACACAGATAAATATACACTATTATATAAAACGAAACTTTTTGTGTACGTGTGTTTGAGTTCGTTCCCTATAGACTCGAAAACGGTTTTTTTATGAAATTTCTTACGAAAAGTACTTTATGTGAAGAACAGTACTTTCTTTTATATGACAGGGGCGCGTTCGAAATGAATGTTTCTGTTTAGATCACAATTGAACCATGATACTTGACTTTTGCATTTTAAACTTTAATTCAAACCATTATATATAAAATAATTTTATAAAATCAACAATAGGTTCTCTACAGTGCAATGTAAATTACAATATAATGTGGACTAAGTCACTGGAGGGAGGCATGGAAAGCTTCTTCCCGGTGCACTGCGGGGAGGGGTTCCCTAACTAGAGCAGGCAATCAATCGATTTGATTGAAAAGTAGTCGATTTCACCGATTTCGATGACAATAAATGTATTGAACAATGGAACATTTGTTGATTCTCATTTAATCTCGAACAACGTTGGATCTCCGTACGAGTATCTCTATTTATCTAACTATCCATCTACTATTACTAAAAAGTCACTTTGTGTGTGTGATAGAGTTCCTTCCTCATAAGTTCCGAAACAGTTGAGCCTATCTTTTGCAAATTTCACACAAAGCTAATTTATATGCCTGGCAGTGTTCTTAGATATGTTTTGTACAGAAATTAATCCGATAAGTATCAAAAATGGGAAAACCCCGATCCTAAAAAATAGTCTTTCTTTCTTATAGATGAGAAATAAGAATTTTTACGGGGGAATATTTTACGTTACACTGTCAACGAAGATCATAAAATTTTAGCAAATCATTTCTTCTTAAAAATAAACAGAATTATTGTCATCTGGAGGTGTAGGTCAGTGGTAGAGCATTCGACTACAGATCGAATCGTCCCCTGTTCAAACCCTGGTGTATCTCACCATTTTATTTTAATTTTTTGTTATTAATGAGTTTAATTTAGGATAAAAGAAGAGGTACCATTTAAAATCGCCGCAAATCATTTCTTCGTTTGCATATTTTAAAACTAAACATTAATCAGAAGTGACTTTTTCAGGGCATTCATTGTCAAGCCTAAATATCAGCTGACGTGATATTGTAAACAAAAACAGACAGAATTTGATGAACGACATTATCATTATTTTTTTTTTTTTTTTTTTTTTTTTTTGCGACTTAGTCCATCGGGCAAATTATTCCTCGCAATATATAAAAATCAATAGAGTATTGATTCTATAATAATACATAATCTGCATAAATTCAAATATTATGTTTAAACGTATTGTACGACGAAGAGGGAGACCCGATGAGAATCAACGAATGTTGCGCATTTCCAATACTTTTATTTCCATCGAAAATGGTGAAATCGCCAATTTTTCAATCAAATCGATTGATTGCCTGCTATAGATACGGAACCACCGAGGTGTATTCGGGGGGGGGGAGCTTCACATGACTCCCCCACAGTTCATAATATATTCTAGTTTACACTGCACCGTAGAGACCCTACTGTTGATTTTATAAAAAAAATATATATACATATATGATGGTTGGAATTAATGTTTAGAATGCAATAGTTAATCATCAAAGTTCAATTGTTACCAACAGAAATATTCATTTCGAACGCATCTCTGTCCTATTAATAACCTGCTGTTTATTTTATACGCCAAGCCCTTCTGTTCGTACGGTAATGAAACTTTTCAAATGCATTTGTGCTGTTACGTTGTATAAGGATGTTAACTTTATGCAAAATCGGGCTATTCTTTCTTCAATCTGATTTTTCCGATTATCGATTTTTGATACTTATTGGAAGCTGGATCGATTTTTGGAAAACAGATGTAATTTATGTGTCTGAGAGTGTTCTTACATAGTTATGTATTTTTCTTCCGACAAATATCGAAAATCGATAATCGAAAAAATGCGATTAAAAAGGAACAGTCCGATTTTGAACAAAGCTTACGCCCTTATGAAGTTTAATATCATAAGTGAATTTGATAAGTTTTTTTTAACTGTACAAGCAGAAGCAGGCGGCGTATAACATCAACAGTAGTTCTTTGATAAGACAGAGGCGTGTTCGAAATGAATATTTCTGTTTAGAATGCAATTTAACCGTGATACTTGTCTTTTGTAATTGAAGCCATTTTTTTTTTTTTTTTTAATATTTTTATAAAATCAA